>NC_041390.1:188912065-188930563 GCF_002162155.2 Triticum dicoccoides
GGCGGGTCTTGGACGATTTCCTCCGCCAAGGGCAATGGGGTGTCAGGGGCCACGGCTCGGAGGGGAATGGCGAGCAGCGGAGGCTGGTTGCGCGGACCCTCCGCCTCCGTCTCCGCGGTCGCCGCCTCCGCCTGGGCCTTGGCTGCCGCGTCGGCCTGCTCCCTCGCCGCCTGGGCGGCCGCTTTTTCCTCCGCCTCGCGCTCCTCCCGCACCTCACGGGCGTTCCGCTCCGTGGCTTCCCTGAGGTCGGCGCGGGGGTCCACGCGGTGGGAGCTCGAAGATCCTCCAGCCGGCCCCACTACAGAGCCGCCCGGACCCCGCTCAAGGGAAAGTGGCGCCCTGTCCAGCAAGCGGGATAGGGTTAAGAAGAATTTTCGAACAAAAGAGAACGGTGAAAAGCATGCGACAGGGCAATTGACGACTTACGCTGAGACCGCCTGAGGCTGCTTCACCGCCTTGCGGAAGCGGGCCACTTTCGCAGCCGCCTCATCTCGCTTGGTCGCCGCAGTGGAGGCTTTGGACTTCTTCGGCCGACTGCCGAAGAGGCCTGAAGCGGCCCGGTGCTTCTGTGCACCACCGCCGGCAGCCGGCGCGATGGACGAGCCCGTGCCCTGATGGTCGGCCGCCGGCTGGCGATGCGGGGCGACTTTGGCTTAAGCATCATCCGGCCAGTCCTCGAAGCTGACGGTAAGCCTCGAGCCCCCGGGCTCGGCGTCGTCCCCCACGACGGCGTCTTCCATGGCGGCCGCCCCCAAATCCGGGTCATTGACGTCGTCCGCCGTGCGGTCGGGGGCATACTGGCGTTCTATCCCCACTGCCCCGGTCGTCCGTGGGAGAAGGGGGTTCTGCTAAGAAGAACCGACTGATCAGAAGCCGGCCATCATAAAGCCGACTGCCAACTAAAAGAAGAAAGAAAGGAAAGCTTACCACGGGCGGAGGGTTGGCGCGAGAATACGGCGCCTTGCCGTATCGCCAGTCCTCAGCGAGCTTGCAATTGGAGATATAGTTTACCATACACGATACCTCCGCATGAGGCATCTCCCTGGTGCTCAGCCGGCTTGGGTCGAAGCGGCCGCTCATCTGGCACATCATGTGGGGCCGGCTTTGGAGAGGAGATATCCGGCGCTCCACGAAGGTGGCCACCAAGTCGGCCCCGCTCAGGTTTTCCGACTGGATCATCACCCGAAGCCGGGAGACGGCGGTGTTCCCGGCCTAAGACAGTGACCGGGACCGGAAACTCCATGAGGGCTGCCTCCCAGCCGGCGGGCCAGCTACGTAAGCCGGCAGGTTGACGTGGTCTCCTTGCTCGGCGACGTTCTTCACATAGAAGTACGACTTCTGCCAGATCTTCACTGACTGGATCAGGGGGATGGGCGGGAACGGGTTGTTCTCGCCCGCCCTCCTCATGGCGATGAAGGCCCCGTAGGGGGCGGGCACGCCTGCGACGACGGTGCCGAGTTTGCTCTGGAAGAATTCCCCCCAAAGCTCCAGCGTGGGGAGCAGCCCCAAGAAACCTTCGTAGAGGGAGACGAAGGCCGACAGCAGATTCACCGCATTGGGCGTGAGGTGATGCGGCTGAAGGTTGTAAAACTTGAGGAAGGAGCGCAGGAATTCACTCGCCGGAAGGCCGAAGCCACGCAGGAAGTGTGAGCGGAAGACGACCCGCTCGCCCTCCTCCGGTGCCGGCGAAATCTCCGTCTTCGGCACCAGGCGGACCCGCACGAGGTTGGCGTCGGGCAGGCCCCGAGTCTGGCGGAGGAACTCGACGTGGTCCTCGTGGACGTTGGAGCCGTCCCACGAGCCTGACAGCGCCATGGGAGCAAGACGATGTGGCGGCGCGGCGGCGCTGAGACGGGAGGCGGCGGCGTCAATGAGAGGAAGAAACAAGGACGAGAAGGGGCAGAGCGAGAGAGAGCGTGCGAACCTCTGTCGCTTCCCCTCCTCCCCCTACTTATAGGCTCGCGTGGCGGAGCCGAGGAGGCACGGCGTGGGGAAATGTGGGGACCGATCGTGCCCACTCCCCCACGTCCCGCGCTTATTGCGCCTTAACGGCGAAATAAAAATGCCGCGAGGAGGCGAGCGGTCCATGTGGGCCACGGAAGATCCGCGCTCGGACCGGGGCCTGTGAGTGGCGGGCCCGGGCCTGCGGCGACATCCCGTCGCGCGCGTGCGTTGGCAGGATTTCCTCGCCACGTGGCCCGCATTCCCGCCTACAAGAACCAGAGCTCTCTGAAGTCGGCATACACCCGCAAAGCCGGCTCTTTAGGATGGGAAGCTGACCAAGCTTCTTGTCCCTTTGTCCGCCTCGAAGCTCGATCAGCTTCGGGGACTACTGTCGGAGTAAATAGCCATGGGTAGCCTAGCCGGCTTCCCCGGGCCCTTCTGAAAAAATTACGAGCCTGTCTGGCTCTCGAGAACCCAGGACATGGGGCCGCCTTCCCCTTGCTGGCTGTCATCCAGGCCGGCTTTCGGAAGGCAGCCCGACTTTAGCCCTCACGAAGAAAGCCGCGGGAGGGCCGACTTCGAGAAGCCGGCTGCGAGAAGGCCGACTCCAAGAAGCCGGCTCCCATAAAGCGGCAGAGATCGTACCCTCAAAGTTTACATCCACCTAGCGGCGATGTGACGGGGTGTGGCTACAGAGGAGCCTGCCACCCCCGAATCCCGGAGCACGCCTGGCACAGTGCGCCGTATGGAGTGGGCATGACCCGTCCGGCGCGGCACTGTTGCCATGTTGACCCTGGTGTCACCCACGTCGGGCCGCCAGCGCGGCCCACAGACGGTGGGCCCTTCGGGCAGGGAGACACCCGAAGGCGGCCACGCCTCCCCCCAGTCGGCCCAAGACAGAGCCGGCTCCCCGCAGCCGGCTTGCCACCTCCCTCGAAGGAGACGCCCCATTAAGGAGACAAGACGCGATGAGGCTACAGCGATCGCCCGACGGGCGGCGGCACTGTAGCCGCGCCTACCACGACGAAGCCCACGTCACCAAGATGCAGCCACAGTAACCAGCCGCCGACCAGGCCCTAGACAGTGGGGCCTTCCTGTCGACCAAGGGGCCGGCAGCCGGCGGGACCCACCAGTCGGCGGGCCCCAGCAGCCGGCGCAGTAGCCGGCGAGCGCAGTCACAGACGGCTTGGCCCCGCGCCCAGTCGGATTACCATTGTACCCCCGGGGGGTAGGCCTATATAAACCCCCCGGGGCACCCATGCAAAGGGTTGGACCCCCAGCTAGTCTTAGACACCATACAAGGAGAAGGAGCAAGCTAGCCGAGCCCTTCTTCCTCCTCCCACCGAACAGCTCAAGGAGCGTTGTGTAGCTACTTGTCCATCTAGTGATCATGCGGAGACCCCGCAGAGCAGCAGTAGGGGTGTTATCTCCACGGAGAGCCCCGAAGCTGGGTAAGATTCACCGGCGTGCATGTCTTCGCCTCATCCCGTTTCCAGGCACCGGCGACGTCTTACTAGCTCCCACAATGATAAGCCACCCGTTGGCATATGTCGCACCTACCACCCGACACCGAGATCCGCCGGTTTTGACACCGACAATGAAGCCTAAGAGCATATGGCGGTTCATAGAGGTCCCAAACCCGAAGGAGGCTTAAAGCCCTCGGATATAAACCGCCATGTATATAGACTTGTTTTGTAAGGTAGGAAAGAAAGGTCATTGAGCCGGATATGTTGTATTAGCTGGCCGGGACTCTGTAGGCCGCAGGGCGTCAACCCGTGTATATAAGGGGACGACCCAGCGGCGGCTTAGGACAAGAAAGAAGAGATCGAGAGCCGGGTCAAGCGTATTTACTCCCTACTCATCGAAACCCTAGCAATACCACCTACAACTGGATTTGGCTTTTACGTTCACCGTAAGGGGCCGAACCAGTATAAACTCCTCGTGCCCTTTATCCCGATTAACCCCTTTAAGCTAACCTCATCGCGATGGCTCCACAACTAATTCCTCACACTAGGACATCTGTCCATCCAACGGTCGTAGTGCTTCTTCAACCTCTAGTCTTCTTGCTCGACCCTCCCAAATCAGTGCCGGTCGTGCCGTGTGCTCCTGCCTCCCGTGGACGGTTGTGATGCCGCGGAGGCCTAATCGCCCCCTACTACTCACACTGCTGGCCAGGCCATCCCTCTACTCACCCACACCCCCAGTTATTCTATGGCGACGGTAGCCTCACACCGCAGCCGAACCAGTGAACCCTCGTACTCCTCTCCGCGTGGGAATCCATAGCCACTTCTTCCCTGGCTCCGCGTCATCCCCTTCCTAGGGGTAACGCCCCGTGTCCAATGCGCCAGGTGTCTTCCAGTTATTCACCGTCATTGCCTTGTCATTTACTTGTGTGTTGCTCTTTGCCATGTCATCATGTGCATTGCATCCTCATGTTGTTCGTCTCTTACATCCGGTCACTTTCTCCGCTGTCCATTTTGGAATCCGACTCTCTCACATCCACCCGTTGCACCTCTCAGACCTTTTTTCATGAGCGGGAGAAAAACATTCTCAGAATGGGCTGAGATTTGTCGAGTGGTCTTGGTACATCACCAGTAGACCGCCTGTCAAATTTCGTTCCATTTGGAGGTCGTTCAATGCCCCAATGGTTAACCGCGTTAGCCAAAACCCTACTTCTCTTTGCAGCCCAGCACCCTCCACAACAACCCACTAGCCCACCTAAAGCCCCTCCATGCTCTCCGTCATTGGATCACAATCATGTGATCGAAAACCGCACCTCATTTGGACTCTCCTAGCTCCCTCCACCTATATATAGTTCCTCCCCTACATTTTCACGGACGAAACCCTAGCCTCCCCTCTCCCGCCGCCGCAGAACATGTCCGTCCGTGCCGAACACGTCGCCCGGACCAATCCGGTGCTGACACGTCACTTCCGCCGCCGCCCGCAACCACTCAGCCATCGCCATGTCGCCCCCGCCGCCATCTCCCCCGCGCGGGCCCGGGAGGCCCAGATCCAGCCCTCCCAGCCCGGATCGCCACGCCGCCGCCCGAAGCCTCCCGCACCAAAGGCGCTGCTCGCCTCCCTGCTCCGCCGCCCGGCTCTCGAGCCCCGACGTCTGCCGCCCCTGCGTCGTCCGCCGCTGCCTCGCACCGTCCGGGCCCCGCTCCTCCGCCGACCTTGCCGGCCTCCGGTGACCTCCGCCTCCGCCGCCCCTCCTCTTCAGATCCAGAGCCCTTGCCCTGGATCCACGCCCTCCGCCTTGCCCCGACCCTGTCGGCGCCTCGCCCTGCCGGCGTTGCTCCGCCCCGCCGTCGTGGTTTCGCCCCTCTCGTCATCGTCGGACCATGCTGCCCTCTCACGCATCGGCCTCGCCTCACCTCGAGAGGATGAGCGGCAGCGACCGACTTCCCTGCCTCGTGGGCCGGTCCAGATCCGTCCGGCCCATTCTGCCTCCTTGGCCGGCCCAAGGCCCTCTGGTGAGCCAGCCCGCCCAATCCCCCGCCCGGTGCATGTTTTAGTTGTCTTGTGCTCATCCTTGTTTTTTTTCTCTCTGAAAAATGGCCAAGTCCTTAGCATCATGCATGCATGTTTGTGATGTGATAACTTTGCGCGTAATTGTCCGATTGGAGTGTATGTTATATGCAATTGTTCATCTCATAATGCTCTACATGCTAGTGTCATTTGCATGCATGTTACTGTTTACCTTGATGCCTTAATCATCATTGCAAGAGTGCTAAATGTCATAATCTGCTGGAAATTATCATAACTTGCCGATTTGTCTTTTTCATAGCATTTTGTGTGTTGATCGTTTGTGCATCATCTCTACATGTTTTAGGAGCATCTTCATGCCATCTTTATAGTGCTGCAATCCATGTGTTTTTATGTGCCTTGTGGTGACTAGCACAAGCTTGTGAAGTGAGCTACTTGATGTTTGCTGATTTCTGAGACTTGGTGATTTTTTGCTAAGTCTGTAACTGTCACATTATGTGCCTTTGTTAACTTGATGCTACCATCTATTACATGCATAATCTGGAGATGCCTAGTTGACATGTTTTGATGTCCATGTTATGCTATATCATGCCATGTCTTTTGATGCCTCATATATATATTTGTAGAATATGTTTTCATTGCCATGAACATGCCTAAATGATGTTCCAGTTTTGTGTTAACTCCATGATGCCATGTTGTGAGCTTGTTAATGATTGATCTATGCCTCTTTTGGAGTTGCTCCTATTACATGAATTGAAGTATTCTATGAGTAATTTGTCCACATGTCAAGTTTGTTAATTTTCGGCTTTATATGATCTCTGTTCCAAGCATGCAAACATGCTATGCTCATGTTGCTGTTTTACACTTGCTGAAATTGTTACAACATGCAAACTTGTGTTGATGATTCCCACTAGTCCATGAGCCATATCTATATGATTCCTTGATTTTTTTTACTCTTTGTTATGTGTACTTTGATGACATGCCCTTGGTTTCCATATAACTTGCTGTAGTTTGTCTCTTTCTTGCTCTCAAGTTGCCATCATGCTAAATCTGTCATTTTGTTAAAAACATGTTCCATTTTCCTTGAATCATTGTGATTACTCCATTCTTCATATGAACTTGTGCCCCTAGACTAAGTTGAAGTATATCCTGTCTAGTACAGGAACATGTCTTTTGCATAATTATTAAACTTGCTATGCTTATTGTTATGTGCCTCCAAAGTCAGCATCATAATGCTATTGTTTTGCATTCCCAGATTTTCTCTAAGTCTGAGAATCTGTTTTTAAGTTGCAATCTTGTCTGGATGAATGCCATTGATCTAGGGGCTATATGGAGATGCTTAGTAATCATGTTTTGCCATGTTTAACCTGTACTTGAATGCCATGCTTTTGTTTGCCATGATCTTGCACTATATCATCATTATTTCATGCCTCAAACATGTCAACATGTTATTCCTGCTCACATGTATGCTCTGTTTTTCACTAAGTCATAATCTGTGTTATTAAGTTGCTTTTTTGCTTTGATCATGTTGGATTAATCCTGATCCCTATGAACTTGAACCTTGATGTTATTTGAAGTATGTAATCTGTACTTTGAGTGCATATCATGTTTGTGCCCATATGTTTCCTGTAGCATGTTGTTTCCCTGAATGCAAAGTGCTTAGTTGCTGTTTTGGGCAAATTGTGTTTGAAACTTGTTTCGTGTGTATGTGTTGAACCATTACTTCGTTTGGAGTATGCTCTATATGAAACTTGCTTGGTTTTGTATGTAGTTTCATCATGCCATGTTGCATCCTTGTTTTAGAGTGTTTGTGATGTTGTTTTGCTTGCATTTGCGTCAATGACATGTTTAACTTGTTTTTTCTCATATCTTCCAGGCCGTAGCTCTGAATTAAACGAACTTTATTTGTAACTTGACTAGAAAACCGTGTAGATCATCTTGGTGCAATTTAACTTGATGTTTAACAACTTTAACACAATGTTTTGTTTAGTTCTAGGCCAATTTCGAAATTTGCATATGAGGACTTCCTAGAATTGTTATGTGTTGTTTCCGGCCTCATTTAAACTTGGTTTGATGTGTTGCTCTTGTATGCATCATCTCTTGCCATGAGTAGCATTATATAGCCTTGTCATGCATCATACTTGGTTGAGCATCATGCCATGTTTATGTGTTGTGTGTTTACCATGTTGTTTGCTTCTTTCCGGTTGTGCTCCTTCTTGATAGTTCCTGTTTTGTTGCGATTGTGAGGATTCATTCGACTATGTGGGATCGTATTCTTCATGGACTGGTTCTTCTTCCTAGCGGGATTTCAGGCAAGATGACCGTCACCTTGGATATCACTATTATCTTTGCTATGCTAGTTGTCTCGATGCTATCGCTATGTCGCGCTACCTATCACTTGTTTATCAAGCCTCCCAAATTGCCATGATAGCCTCTAACCTTTTCACCCTTCCTAGCAAACCGTTGTTTGGCTACGTTACCGCTTTGCTTAGCCCCTCTTATAGCGTTGCTAGTTGCAGGTGCAGTCGCAGGTTGTTCCATGTTGGGACATGGATTTCATGGATATCTTGGGATATCACAATATCTCTTATTTAATTAATGCACATATATACTTGGTAAAGGGTGGAAGGCTCGGCCTTATGCCTGGTGTTTTCTTCCACTCTTGCCACCCTAGTTTCCATCATACTGGTGTTATGTTCCTTGATTTTGCATCCCTACCACGGTGAGGGGTATGGGGCCCTCTTGACAGTTCGCTTTGAATAAAACTCTTCCAGCAAGGCTCACCATTGGTTTTACATTTGCCATAATAATACTTGAAATAAATAGTTAATTGGCATAGGGCGTCATGAACCCGAGGATTCTTTCTACATAGCAGGGGGGCAGCGCTGATGGTGTTGGTCCCAAACAAGCAGATTGCGGGGCCACCATGGGGCAACCCGAGGTTCTGGTTTTACTCGTAGGCTGACCTATCCGAACGTGGCCTGAGACGAGATACGCACGGCTACTATCAGGGTGTCGACATGCTGGGAGGCTTTGCTGGATTAGTTTTACCATTGTCGAAATGTCTTGTGCACCGGGATTCTGAGTCTGATCGGATGGTCCCGCGATGGAGGATTGTCTCCGCGAATCGTGAGCTTGTCATGGGCCCGCGGTTATGTGGAAGATGGGAATTTGTTAATATCCGGTTATAGAGGACTTAAAGTAAACTCAATTAAAATACGCCAACTGCGTGTGTAACCGTGCCTGTCTCTTTTCGGGGAAGTTGGAGAGTAGAACACGGTTGGGTTATGTTTGAACGTAAGTAGTTTAGGATCACTTATTGATCATTACTAGTTGCGACCGTTTGCATTGCTTCTCATCTTACTCTTGTACTCGTAAGTTGGCCACCATACTTTGCTTAGTCACTTGCTGCAACCTCACCACTTGTCTTTTCCTTACCCATTAAGCTTTGCTAGTGTTGATACCCATGGTAATGGGATTGCTGAGTCCTCATGGCTCACAGATTACTACAACACCAGTTGCAGGTGTGATGATCATGATGTGACAGCGATGTTTACTTGTTTTGGAGTTCTTCTTCGTCGATCTTGGGTTAGGTTCCTGGTCGGCAGCCGTTTAAGTTTCTGTTTGTGATTCATCTGTAGTCGGATGTTGGTCTCATGTATGATGTTGATGTATTCATGTGGCATTTGTATGCCTTGTATGTATCCCCAACTATTATGTAATGGTACGATGTAATGATATCCACCTTGCAAAAGCGTTTCAATATGCGGTTCTATCGTTGGTGGGACCTTTCGAGTTCCTTTAGGATAGAGTCGCATATTGGGCGTGAAAAGTTGGTATCAGAGCCTCGACCGACCATAGGAGCCCCCTTGATTGTTCGTAGTTGGCCGTTGTCGAGTGAGGGAGTTCTGGATTAGGGGGTGTTCGGGTAGCCGGACTATACCTTCAGCCGGACTCCTAGACTATGAAGATACAATATTGAAGACTTCATCCCGTGTCCGGATGGGACTTTCCTTGGTGTGGAAGGCAAGCTTGGCGATGCGGATATTCAAGATCTCCTACCATTGTAACCGACTATATGTAACCCTAACCCTATCCGGTGTCTATATAAACCGGAAGGTTGTAGTCCGTAGGCAATCAATTCCATATACAACAATCATACCATAGGCTAGCTTCTAGGGTTTAGCCTCCTTGATCTCGTGGTAGATCTACTCTTGTACTACCCATATCATCAATATTAATCAAGCAGGACGTAGGGTTTTACCTCCATCAAGAGGGCCCGAACCTGGGTAAAACATCGTGTTCCCTACCTCCTATTACCATCCGGCCTAGACGCACAGTTCGGGAACCACTACTCGAGATCCGCCGGTTTTGACACCGACATTGGTGCTTTCATTGAGAGTTCCTCGGTGTCGTCGCAATCAAGAAGGATGCCTCCTCCCGTCTTTAAAGACGGCACCGTTGCTAAGGGAGCCTTGGCTGTCGGCCAAACTCTCCGGCTAGGTGGTTTCCTCATGACCGCCTATTCGGCTGTTGCGCCGACGGTGACCTCTCGGGTCATCAAAAGCAACCTACACGTCGGCTCGGAGCTCGTCGAGCAGCTAGATCCAATGGAGCTCTCTTCCGTAAATGAGCTCTTGGATCGCATCGCCGCCCTGGGGGTCGCTATGGATTACGACCAGGTTGGGCTTAAACCCGATCTAAGAGAAATTAACTCTCCCCAAGTCACCCACCATGTTGTCGTGGTAGAGGCGCAGAGCGGCGACTCTTCATCTATTTTAAGGACTAGCTACATCCGAATTCCCGACTCCTCCAAGCCGGATACCCGCGGAGAGGAGGATGTAACTCAAGACCTGAGCTTAGGATCAGGCAACGGGCTAGATTCGTTGGACAACATCCAAGAATCCGAACTTCAGAGTTCAGAAACTCTTCGGCCTCCGAATCTTGGATTGGGTGAGGTTTCAGATTCAACGACACCCGCCCACCCGAACATAAGCGATCTCTCCCAAATCAGGCAGAGGCCCGAGGAAATAGTACATCATTACTGCGCCAGATTCCTCCTGGTTATGAACAGGATAAAGGATTGCCACGAGGGAGACGCAATCTCAATTTTCTGCAGTAATTGCACGGACGAGGGAATACTTAACGCCGTAAGTCATCGTGATATTACACGCTTCGCTGACTTGGCGTCCATAGTACAAAAATATTGTGCGATGGAAAGCGCCTAGAAAACCGAAATAAAATTTTGGGATAATCCAGCCTTGAATAGTAATCCCGTTCGAACTAAGAGGGTGCATCATCATAGGACACCCGGGATAAACACCAAAAAGCCAAAACCCTCTACAGGGCAAGGAACCGTACTGGAATGGTGGCTTGATGGACCCTGGAGAATCCACAGTACAGAGGACGCCACACCAACTCACAGCCTTAGAGCATGTTGGATACTCCGGCAGGTGGCCAAAATTGGCGAGGACCTCTTAATTCTGGAGGCCGCAGAAAGCCAGCCCGAGGACACCAGTACCGTTCTCACAGTCTTCGAGACTTTCGCATCAAACAGTATGCAAAAAAGAACACTCTGCAGCCTCGCCGAAGTCTATCAAGTTGCAACAATAAATCCATGGAGCAACACTGCTATTACCTTCAACGCAAGTGATGAACCTAGATTCCGAATAGCCCGAGCACCAGCCGCATTGGTTCTCAGTCCCATAGTGGATGGCTTTCGCCTCACCAAGGTGCTCATGGATGGAGGCAGCGGACTGAACCTCATTTATGAGGAAACCCTTCAAAAAATGGAAATAGACTGGAACCGCATCGAGCGAAGTAGCACAACCTTTAGAGGAATAATCCCCAGTCGGGAAGCGCGCTGCACAGGAAAAATCACACTAGATGTGGTGTTCGGCACGCCAGATAATTACAGGTCCGAAGAAGTCATGTTTCAGGTGGCCCCGTTCAAAAGCGGATATCACACTTTACTGGGACGGGAAGCATTCTCAATCTTCCAAGCAATACCCCGTTACGGGTACATGAAGCTTAAGATACCCGGGCCGAACGGAATTATCACTCTAGCTAGTGATCCGGACGTAGCACTCCGCGCCGAAAACAAGACGGCCGCATTAGCCCTTGAGGCACTATCCGAAGCCTTAGCGGCCGAGGAACTGACTGCGCAGCGCTCCACGGTTAACAGGGATGATGTGATACTGGATAAGAGATCCAAATCCACATCCTTCAAGCCAGCTGACGAAATAGTCAAATTCCAGGTCCATCCAACGGACCCCAATAAAACAGCTTCCATCAGGGCACGACTGAACCCTGATGTAGACGCCGCACTGCGAGAGTTCCTACGAGAGAACTGGGACATTTTCGCCTGTCACCCTTCAGACATGCCAGGGATCCCACGCAGGCTGGACGAACACAGCTTAAATATCCTAAAAGGATTCAAACCTGTCAAACAAGCCCTTCGGCGTTTTTCCGAACCCAAGAGACCGGCTATGGGAGAGGAGCTAGCCAAGCTATTGGAGGCCAGATTCATTAGAGACATAAAACATCCGGACTAGCTAGCAAACTTGGTGATGGTACCAAAGAAGGACAAATCCTGGCGCCTGTGTGTCGATTTTAAAGACCTCAACAAGGCTTGCCCAAAGGATCCCTTCCCCCTCCCCCGTATCGATCAAATTGGATATCCCAAAGGACCTCAAACAAATAACAAAAATTAACCGGATGTGTGGCGGCTTTAAGCCACTTCATCTCCCGCTTGGGAGAAAAGGCACTACCCCTCTATCGCCTCCTTCGGCGCACCGAACACTTCGAGTGGACGGAGGCCGCCACGGACGGACTTGATGAAATAAAAGCCATATTGGCAACAAACCCAGTCCTGGCCGCGCCGAACACCGGTAAACCAATGTTATTGTACATTGCAGCAACACATCAAGTTGTCAGCACAGTGCTTGTTGTCGAGCGGGAAACGGATGGACACAAATTCCCCCTTCAAAGGCCGATCTACTACGTATCCACTGTCCTCACTCCATGCAAATCACGGTACCCGCATTATCACAAGATTGCATACGCGGTATTCATGGCATCCCGGAAGCTACGACACTACTTTCAAGAGTGTTCCATAACAGTAGCCTCGGAAGTACCACTCAACGATATTATCAACAACCGTGACGCAACAGGACGGATTGCAAAATGGGCCATCGAGCTTCTCCCGTTCGATATAACCTATAAGCCACGGCGAGCTATTAAATCACAAGTTTTGGCCGACTTCGGTGGATAAATTCACCAAATGGATAGAAGCCAAGCATGTTAAAACGGCCGAATCCGGACCTGTGATAGACTTCATATCCGGGGTTGTACACCATTATGGCGTCCCCCACAGCATCATAACCGATAACGGTACAAACTTTACCACCGACGAGGTAAAACTCTGGTGCAAAAACATGGGCATCAAGCTTGATTATGCTTCCGTCTATCACCCACAAACCAACGGCAGGTTGAGCATGCAAATGGTCTTATCATGAGCGGCATTAAACCCAGACTGGTGCGGTCCCTCAAGGAATCTAACACGCACTGGGTAGAGGAGCTCGACTCCGTGCTATGGGGGCTGCGGACCACGCCAAATCGCACCACCGGATACACACCATTTTTTATGGTGTAGGGCACAGAGGCAGTTCTGCCCTGCGACATAATTCATGACTCACCTAGAGTGCGCATGTACGAAGAAAGAGAAGCCGAGATCGATCGGCAGGACAACTTGGATGCCCTGGAGGAGGAGCATGACGTGGCAAAAGCCCGTTCCGCATTTTATCAACAGCAGGCCCGAAGATATCAAAGCAGAGAAGTATGGGCCAAAAATTACAATATTGGCGAACTAGTTCTACACCTGCCGGATAGGAAAAAGGACAAACTCAAGCCCAAGAGGGAAGGTCCATTCATAATCGACCAAGTCCTGACTGGAAGGGTGTACCGCCTGCGAGATGCGTCGGATAACCGACTCGAGCCGAACCCGTGGAACGCCACCCGTGTCCAAAGATTCTATGCCTAGCGCCGGACTCTATGTTCGTCTCCCGCCTCTGTCCATTTTTTTAATTTTTGTATCTTACATTTCTCTCCTTCCCCTCTTTTGCTTTTATAGCCCTTAAAGGCTCATCTAGTGACGCGCCACTCGCGCTCATTAAACCTGGGGGCTTCTTTAACAAAAGCTTATTTATACGGGCTTCACGCCCAACACATGCGTCAAACTTCCGCATGTACCTTTTTCTTCACCATTATATGCATCGATATGACTTAAGTTTTGGCCAAGCTGGGTTGCCTGGCTCCTGTGCTTACCGCTACATTCCCGATTGTTCGGCTAGGCGGTAAAGGGAGCACCTCTGCGATTGTTACTACCGGGTTAGCCGGATGTGTAACTCAGACTGGGTGAAGCCGAAAGCTAGCGTTCTTAAGGGAATATCCGGTCGATGAGATAAAAGATGATCTTTTTACTCATTTTATGCGCCCCCAGATGCTTTTTTCTGCGTCTTTTTACGCAGTCCAGACATGCACTTTAGGGCATGCCTCCCAGCGAAAGGAACCCCTAACGGAACTATTCTCTCTGGAAGATGTTTCTTACTAACCATGTAATATAACACAACTAGTTGGGCACTTGTCTGATAAAGCACTAATGACCCCTACGCCTGGTCTCCACGCATACCACGGTTCTTATATAACCGCTATGGTATTCGGACACATTCCGGACCGTCAGGTCCTGAGGTTGAAGCGAAAAGGTCGGCAACGACAAACGATCTACAATCCGGCTAGAAGGCATTACACATGTCAATTCAAAATTACATAGTCATTCTGACTGATTGTATTCCTCTTCTATACCATCTAACAGGCTGTCTAATTTATAGTCCTGCTGGGAATACTTCGCGGCCAACTCTACTTGGTCGTATACTAAGCTCACGGGATCTCCTACCCGTCAGGCCCCACTGGTCCGACCTCGGCCATGTGGTTTGGGTCAGACTTCGTAAAACGGGTCTTCACCATGGCCCAGGCTTCCCTAGCGCCTTGTCAGCAGGCCGATATCTTCCAGAACCGGAAGCGCCGCCGAGATCCCTTCAGCTTCTCCGCAAGCTCTCCAAGGCCCTCGGGCATGGAGTGGGCAGGACATAAGGCTTGGGCAACACCTCGCATTGCCTGCCGAATTCGCTCGTGTAGTTGCATGAGTTCGGGAAGAAGGTCACCCGTAGAACCGGGCATCTCCTCTGCAGGACGACCTGTGAGCATACCGACAGACATTACTCTGTTAGTCGACTTCCTCGCCGAACTCTTTTTTCAAAGTTCGTTCAAGCACTTACTAAATATGCCGCGTCGAAGCCGTTGATTCTCCTTCATGGAGTCCGACAGCTGGCCACGAACATCTTTAAGTTCGACGTCCAGCCGGGTGTCGGCATCCTGAAGATCATTCTTCTCTCGCCTCACCTTTGTCAATGTACTCTCACCGGCCTTTAGCCGGCGTAAGAGTTGTTGCTTTTCCGGATCGAGTCTGGCGCCATCTGCAACATGATTTGTCAGATTTGCACCCACACCGCACAATACTAATCTTTCGAAGTGTATCTTACCTGAGGGGGTCTCTTTGGGCTCCCCTGCTGCGGCTAGTGCGGCCTCTAGTTGGGCCTTGCACTTTTCCAGCTCCTGGGACAGTACAGTATTCTTCTCTGTAAGAACCTGCATATTAAATGATCCTTAAATCAGTTGCTCTAACAGTTTCAAGTCTCAGGGGCTACTGGTATATATATATATATATATATATATATATATATATATTTGAACAAAATTTTCTTACCCGTATGTCTTTTACATACTGCTCCGTGGCTCTGGCTAAACCATTTTGAGCGGCACGGAGGTATGCATCTCCTGAATTAAAGACATCTAAAGCCTCTTGGGAGAAACAAGCGTCGCATAGAACTGTCCAGCGACGCCTGTGGTTCATGGCACTCTCCACTTCAGAATTTGTGGCAGACAGCCTGTCCGCATCCTCTGTCGGAGGAGCGTCCGGTGCGCGCCTTGTGCTCGCCTCCGCTTCCTGGCCAGACATTGGAGCCTGGCTGGTGGAGGCGCGATTGGCAACCTCTCCGGATGTAGTCCGACGAGGTCTCTTTGTTCTGAAGATAGCACAAACGTTAATATGCCCTGACAGAATAACACCAGGGAAACAGAGGGTGTGCTATACCTTTGCGCAGGCATCTCAGTCCGGACTACATTCCTTTTTGCCCCACGGGGCCCTACGACCCCTCATTGGCTAGCCGCCGCAGGATCGGCCTCCTGCCTCGGAAATCTCCCCTGCAAAACATTGTTGTCGTCAGAAACACCGGAATACATGAGAGTGGAATCTCTCTCAAAGGAATGAGACTCCAGTTTCTGTCACCTGGGAGGCCGGGATTAACCCTGGGTAATCAGCCGTGATGGCTACCATGGTATTGTCCTTGCTTAGCTGATGGAACACCCCGTCGATAAGCTCCACCGATATGTCTGGATCCTCTTCGGAGTCCGGATCGAGGAACCGTTCTGGGTCCTCGGGCTGTGGAGGGCGGCTGTTTATATCCTTTACCTCCTGTCGCACTTCCTGCATTGAAGTCGTTAGACTACATATCTAACTGTGGGAGTATAAAACAAACGGGCAAGCGCAGTTGTTCACTTACCCAACTTGGAGGATCGTACATAGTAAATCCGGCCTGCGGGTTGACGCGGAGGAATTCCTCCTTTTCTCCCTTATACAAAGAGGATAAGATCTTTACTAGAGCGGCAGCTGAGGCCGGCCCCTTACGACCGTAAAGGGTGGCGTCATCCTCCCCGTTGAAATCCCACATGGGGTGGCCTCTATATTGAAGTGGCCGCACCCCCCGCATAATGCATGCGGCCATGACTCCAATCATGGTTAGTTCGGAATGAGCCAACAGTCTTATCCGGCCCATCAGGTAAAGGACGTCTCTGTCGCTTTCTCTCTGAGAGCTCCGCGGACGCCAGCTCAAGCGTTTCTTCAATGGAGCACTGTTGAACTCAGGGAGACCGACCCGGATAGGGCCTGGTAGCGGGACGTCATCTATGTAAAACCATTCTGAAGGCCAGTCCTCAGACACCTTCTTTGGGGTTCCGGATAGGTATCCGGTCCCGGCGATGCGCCATACTTCGGCTCCGCCCACTTGGTATATAGACCCCTCTCGAGAACGGGGCACCAGGCAGAATAACCTCTTCCACAGCGCGAAATGAGCCTCAACGCCTAAAAATAGCTCGCAAAGGGCGACGAAACACGCAATATGTAATACGGAGGCGGGCGTGAGATTGTGCAGCTGGAGGCCATAGAACTCCAGAAGCCCGCGGAGAAATGGATGAATTGGAAACCCTAGTCCCCTTATTAGATAGGGGACGAGGCACACCCGCTCTCCTTTAGAAGGATTGGGGGTGCTCTCCGCTTGTTTTCCGCCATTGTAGGTGGCGAGACCGGCTCGGACCGGGACCATGTATGCCTGAGGGAGAAATCCCTTGGCCTGAAGCGACACTAACTCGCTATGCGGGATGGTGCAACTCTCCCAGTCCCCGGGTTTGGGACTGGAGGGGCGAGGGGAGGAGCTGCGACGGCTGGTCATGTTGGAATGGACCTTTGCTGGAAGCGCTCTGATGATAACTCACGGAGAGGAGAAGATGTGGTTTGGACCTACATCCCCATCCCGTTAAACAGGCGGCTCGTTTATACGGCTAGGGGTGTGGATGTAAAAATGCCCTGGCTTTTCGCATTCGTTTGACACGTGGAAGACGGCCATTATTGGGCGTGGGAGCTGAGGAGCGCTACATTACAAAAATTGGACATTATTCCTACAGGTACACAGGATTTGGAGAAGAACCCGCCTTGCAATGCCGAACAATCTGCGTGCCAGACTCATCGTCATTGAAGCCTGGTTCGAGGGCTACTGAGGGAGTCCTGGATTAGGGGGTGTTCGGGTAGCCGGACTATACCTTCAGCCGGACTCCTGGACTATGAAGATACAAGATTGAAGACTTCGTCCCGTGTCCGGATGGGACTTTCCTTGGCGTGGAAGGCAAGCTTGGCGATGCGGATATTCAAGATCTCCTACCATTGTAACCGACTATATGTAACCCTAACCCTATCCGGTGTCTATATAAATCGGAGGGTTGTAGTCCGTAGGCAATCAACTCCATATACAACAATCATACCATAGGCTAGCTTCTAGGGTTTAGCTTCCTTGATCTCGTGGTAGATCTACTCTTGTACTACCCATATCATCAATATTAATCAAGCAGGACGTAGGGTTTTACCTCCATCAAGAGGGCCCGAACCTGGGTAAAACATCATGTTCCCTACCTCCTGTTACCATCCGGCCTAGACGCACAGTTCGGGACCCACTACCCGAGATCCGCCGGTTTTGACTCCGACATCGAGTCTAGAAGAAACCTTTTTCGGAGTCTAGTTACATGGGAGAGTAGGAATTCTTTTTACTCCTCAGCCCTTTCGTCGCTCTGGCAAGGAATCTTTACAGTACTTGCGTTGAGTAGAGTAGAGGGAGTGCCTCATCAACACGTGCATGACCGTTATCTCACTTACTGGTGGGTCCCAGGTCTGCGATCTCAATCTCTATTCTCTCCATCGTCTAACCTTTGCTCGGGCACACACGAAGAGCGGCGCTAGCTTGCCATGGTGTTATTACAACTAAAATCAAGTCGGTGTTTTGATATACTCCTCTTCCCCTTCAATTTTTTTAGGATCACGTAGTTAGTTTTCGTTCGTTGCGATGTCAGCTCTTTTCATCCGGCGCGCTTCTCTCGGAATGATTCAATCCTGTTCATCTTTTGTGAGATCAGTCCTCAGTTCTTTCTCAATGAAGTTGTTCCCCGTATGAAGTTGTCTTTCTTTTCCCACCCACCCACCCCTTTTTGTTCTCGGAGCCGGAGTCCTTAATCGAGTATCCATCCTGCTCGTGCGAAGCCTTTGCATTCTTTCCTCAATTACTTCAACCGGTATTTTCCCTTCAAGTTATTCGTTGGTTCCCCGTTCCAGTTGTCTTTGTTTTT
>NC_041390.1:188930979-189003189 GCF_002162155.2 Triticum dicoccoides
CTTCTATTCGAGCATCAATTTCATTCATGCGGAGCCTCTTCAATCTTTCTTCAATTGTCTCAACTGGTGATTTCTCGGCAACTTCGTCATGGTTCATCTCATTTTCTTTCCGATGGATTCAATTCATGTTTCCCAGGTTGATCTTACTCCTTTCTTTGGCTCAAGTATTTTCATTTGCTCGTTTGCCTCTCGCCATTTAATCGTTCTGGAGTAATGAAGACATCTCAGAAGATTCGTGTTTGCCTTCAATTATTTCGAGGATATCACCTCATTCAAGTCTTCCAGTTGTTCTGGTGCATCATTTCTCATTCAAACAATCATTTCCAATGGTGTTTCTTTTCAGTGGGCCCTAACCCACAGGTCTTTTCCCTGGATCTTACCTGACACTTTCAATTTTTCGGAGTTATTCTCAAATTCATTTTGAAGTTTGACGTAAGAATGAATTTCATCAGTCAGATGCTTTTCCAAGATCGATTTCAAATTATTTTCATTGTCGTCTCATCCTCTTCGCTTTTCATTCTCTCGGAGTATCTCAACAATTTTTGGTGGTGTTCCTCGTCGTCATTCACAATATTTGAAGACCGAAGAAGATTTTTCCCCTAAATCTTGACCGTTCTCTCAAAGATTCGTGATTATAGCTTCATGTTATCCTCTAAAATTATCCCGTTTCTCAGAAATTCTTTTTTCACCCATTCAGAGTATTTCAGGAGTTGTTTTCCATTTCGATCATCCGTAGGCCATCACTTAAGAAGATTCCTTTGTTCCAAGTTTTCAGCTTCGTTCTTCAATTATTCGGATTTGATGCCTCTTAGTTCGTCTCCATATTATGATGGTGCTTCGATCAACTATTATTTAATCAGTTCGCGATCTCTTCGTTCTCTTGCATCTTGATTCACTCAAGTCTCTTCGAGAGTTTTCTAATTCTTTCCGACGATTTGTTCTCTTCTCTGCGTTCGTTTTCATTGCCACGGTGGTTTGTTTAAGTATTTTACTTTTGTTCTTCTCATATCAATTAATTCGTTCTTCCCAAATCATACCGGTGGTTCATGAAGACCTTCCCAAGTTTTGCCATATATCTCCCCTTAATATTTCCAATGTGAATAAGTTGTATGCAATCCATTGCTTCTCATCAATTTAACTGATGAAGGATAAGCATAACATAATTCTGATTCTTCTTTCATCAAGTTGATTAATTCCTTCCTTCGGAGATTTTTCATGATGAATAATCTCTTGGTTCTAAGTTGTTCATCTTTTCTTTTCCGGAGTTTCAAGTTTTTCTAGCTTGTCTTGTCACGAAGCTCCATCTAAATCATCGCAAGGCGTCATCTTCTTATTTTCATCCTTGAATTCTATCTCATCATCCTTTTGTCACCAGAGTTCTTCATGGTGGTTCAGCAGGATTTAATTCATTCTTCAAGTGTTCATCAAGATTCTTGTTGGAGGAGTGCAAATATCTTTTCCTCTCGCGTCTTGAAGTGCAATTAAATTCTCCATATTCTTTTGAAGTGGAGTTTTGTATTTCTTCGTTCTTCTCAGATATTCAATCGTTTCCGTTTGTGGCCGGGTATCACCTCATATTTTAAGATGTTTTCCATAAGACCACAACAAGCTTATTCATTTTGTTGTTCAATTTCCAACAACTCCATTCAATCCTTCCTTACAAAGATGCTTTTCAAACTAAATTGTCGAAGAAGTTGTCATTTTCTTCTCCGTTCTTTTCATTCCACTCTTTCAATTCTTCCGGAGGCATTGTGTTGTTCCTCTCGTCAAGTATCGTCAATCTTGTCAAGTTCATGTTCTGTTCCATTCCATGTTCAACTGGGGTGCTATCCCAATTCCTTCGTTATTATTCCCTTTCTATCTTGTTCTAACTGGAGTGGATTCATAGTCCATCTTGTTCCTTGAGCTTTTGATTCTCGTCATAATCAACATTCCTCTCTTTCTACCCGAGTGCTCTCAACTTTGTTCATCTTCTCTCTTGCACTCTTGGTTACCTTGTCCTCTTTCTCTTCCTCTCGTTCCTAAGATCTGGGATGAGATCTCTTGTTAGTGGAGGAGAGTTGTAACGCTCCGAGTCCGATGCACCAGGTGTCTTCCAGTTATTCGCCATCATTCCCTTGTCATTTTCTTGCGTGTTGCTCTTTGCCATGTCATCATGTGCATTGCATCCTCATGTTGTTCTTCTCTTGCATCCGGTCACTTTCTCCGTTGTCCGTTTCGGAATCCGACTCTCACATGCACCCATTGCACCTCTCAGACATTGTCTCATGAGCAGGACAAAAATGTTCTCAGAATTGGCCGAGATTTGTCGAGTGGTCTTGGTACATCACCGGTAGACCGCTTGTCAAATTTTGTTCCATTTGGAGGTCGTTTGATGCCCCAACAGTTAATCGCGTTAGCCGAAACCCTCCTTCTCTTTGCAGCCCATCACCCCTCCACAACAGCCTACTAGCCCACCTAAACCCCCTCCATGCTCTCCGTCATTTGATCACGATCATGTGGGCAAAAACCGCACCTCATTTTTACACTCCTAGCTCCCTCTACCTATATACAGGTCCTCCCCCTCCATTTTCACGGTCGAAACCCTAGCCTTCCCTCTCCCGCTGCCGCCGGACATGTCCGTCTGCGTCGGACACGTCGTCGGGACCAATCCGGTGCCGACATGTCACTTCCGCCACCTCCCGCAACCACTCAGCCGCTGCCACTCGCAACCACTCAGCTGCCGCCGTCTCCATCGCACGGGTCGGGGAGGCCCAGAACCGGCCCTCCCAGCCCAGATCGCCGCGCCACCGCCCGAAGCCTCCCGTGGCCGAGGCGCCGCTCGCCTCCCTGCTCTGCCGCCCGACTCCCGAGCCCCGTCGTTCGCCGCCCCCGTGTCGTCTGCCGCCACCTCATGCCATCCGGGCCCCGCTCCTCTGCTGACCTCGCCGGCCTCCAGCGACCTCCACCTCCGCTGCCCCTACTCTTCAGATGTGGAGCCCATGTCCCGGATCCACGCCCTCCGCCTTGCCCCGACCCCGCCGGCGCCTCGCCCCGCCGCCGTGGTTCCGCCCTGTTAGGGATATTACTAATAAATATAAACCGGCCATGAGGAGTCGGGTGACGCCCACAGTGTCAGGACCCCGATTCCATATCACATCGATCTAGCCGGTAACACCTCATATCACATTGCGGCCTCACGCACGGTAACCCACGGGTGTCGCCTTACCATCGCCCGGGACCGTTTGCGCCTTTTGGCTCACGTATATGATAGTGTCGCTAGCATCCATATGATAGAGAACCCGGGCCGTCATGGATAGTCGTGAACCCAAAGCGGCACAGACCTATGGAGACAGGCATACATGAATCACATCGAGCATGTCGGTCATCAGCGAGTGAATTCGGGCTGTAGCACTAGGCTAATAGGACTCCGGGGAACCCGGGCTGTAGCAGGCTAGGCAGGACTCGGATGTCACCATGTGACATTTCCCCGAAGGGACAGACATAGGAACGAAGTGAAACACATGTCGGCCAGTCAAGTGTCCTGAACAGTAGTGCTGGGCTAGCAGGACTACGGTGAACCGGGCTGTAGCAGACTACTATGGCTCGAGGAACACTAGACTACATTTCCCCATAAGAAAGGCTGCCAAGGATAAACAACTAGATTGTCGGATCCCACTCATACCAAGCATTTCAAGCATTCACACAATATGCCCGATATGAGTACATACAACATGGCACCACAACAAAACTCTACAACTCAAGTACTTTATTTAAAGGCTCCAGAGAGCCATACATAACATGTTCATACAGGTAGGGGTCACATGACCCGACACTCAAGTCATACAAGCATACAAGCACAAGCGTAAGTAAATAGTCTGAGTACAGACACTAGAAAGCAAGAAGGCTTCCGAAGTCTGTCTATCTACATAGGGCCCTCCATGGCCAGGATCACTACCTAGGTGGCTAGTCACTCGTCGACATCAAGGTCTAAATAAAACCCATCGGAGGGGCGGTGTTGTCATCTGAAAACAATAAATAAGCAAACATGAGTACAAGGTAATCAGAAAGGCTTACATCAGATCCTAATATACATGCTCATTCTCAAGAAGGTGGTGGGGTTATTGCAGCAAGCCAGCGTTGACTCTTGGCAAGGCTATCCTACGGAACTCCACTAGTAAAATAGTTTTCGCACATGAGTCCACTACTCACCAACACAATACTCCACTGGGGATCCTCCCTCGTCATCCTACGAGAGGGCCATCCTCGGTACTCACACTTATCTTGAGTCTTTTAGTAGTAACCATTAACTTGTCTATGAACTGTATAGGCAACCAAGTAGTCCTTTACCGGGAACGCGGGTATTTGAATAGTTTTATACCCTGCAGGGGTGTACTTCTTCATACACGCTTTCACCACTTGCCGTCGTTTACACGACATGTACTCGGCAACCTTCAAGCGGAAGCCCAACGAGGGTGTCGGCCACGGCCTACCCAAACACTCAAGTCTCTAGTCCAGGTGTATCGCCTATCCAGGTTCCATCCGCAGGTAGTCCGGCCGAGGTTTCCACATACGGCCTCGAACGATGTGAACAGGGTTCCCGAGACACCAAACGGGTGACTCGGTACACCGTGCCACGGTGTATCTACCGCAACATAGCCCACCCCTAGGGTCAGCGCTACGCACGGCCGCCAACACATAACCTACAAACACCAGAAACTATTTGCAACTCCTAGACAGAGTACTAGGGTGAATAAGAAGCCGAGGGGGTCCATTGGTTTCGGGCCCAATGTATGGTAGTAACTGCATCTTAAATCGCACATACAGATCTCAGTTCTTATGGACGGCCTCAATGAAACAACCCACCATGTACTCCTACATGGCCTCTCATCGATACCTTTACCAAATCATGTTCATCACATCCCTCACATTACCGATATAACCATTTCACTCTAGCCCATCACCCAGATGGACCAGACCTGACACAACTCTAAGCATAGCAGGCATAGCAAGGTAGGAAACACATACATGGCTCAATCAACTCCTACACATGCTAGTGGGTTTCATCTAGTTACTGTGGCAATGAAAGGTCATGCAGAGGATAAGGGTTCAACTACCGTAGCACACAGCAATTTGAATCGCGTTGTCTTAATGCAGTAAACAAGAGCAGAAGCTTGAACATGGGTTTGTATCGAAATGATCAATGGTTGCTTGCCTATTGTAGTGGTAGTAGGGTACTGCCCTTCAGACGGATACTCGGGGTTATCCTCGGAGGCAGAACCTACCACGAAAGATACACCGAACATAATCAACACATGACAATATGCAACAATATGATGCATGCTATGACATGGCAAAATGAATGTGTCTTGGCCTAATGCAAGCTAAAACAGGATGGAATGAACTCATTTGAATCAAAGATTCAAATGTTAGCTCTTTAACATAGCCTTATTAGTGCATTTTCTTATTCTGCTTAAACAGCAAGGTTAACTTGTTTTGTCATGCATGAAACCATTACAGATGGATAGATTGAATTTTTATGATCATTTTTCATATATAAATCTTTGCATTTGGAGCTATGCTTGATTTTTTATGATTTTTAGAAGTTTTGGCTATTTTTGGAATTTCCTATTAAAGAATAAATCCAGTAACTGAATTAATGCATCAGCATGACATAGGTGTGACGTCAGCGGGTCAACTAGGTCGGCCAGGTCAAACCTAACTGGTGGGCCCTGTCTGTCAGTGACTCAACTAATTAACAGAATTAAATTAACACTAATTAGCTGTCAGTGGGGCCTGGGCCCACATGTTAGTGACTAAACTAATTAAAATTAGTTAAAACTAATCCTAAACTAATTAGCAGACTGTCCCCACCTGTCATAGACTCAGGGGGTCAACCTGGGCCCACACAGGGTCAAACAGGGTCAACTCGCCGACATCTAGCCGCCGGCGAGGCCAGACGCGGCGGAGCAACGCGAGATTTGCACTCCGGCGACCAAAAGGACGGCGGAGATTATCTACGTGATGCGGGAAGGAAGCCGCGTCGAGTGGTGGCAGTGGGTGGAGCTGGGGTGGCCAGAAACGTCGCCGGCGACGAGTTTGGCGGCGGCCAGAGCTCGGTTGAGGATGAACTAGTTGCTAGGGGCACGGGGAGGCGCGAGGTTTGGTGCGTTGAGCTCCTAGAGGTGCGGTAGGACTAGTGGACAGGGTGGCGTGGCCATTGGGTGGCTGGAGCCTCGTCGGCGACGAGCTCCGCGGTGGGGTGTGCGGGTGATCTACATGCAGTCGCTACGGGGCTCGAGAGAGAGAACGAAGAGGGTGGGGAGGTGGCCGAGCTCACGGGGGTCTCGTCGAGGCAGTCAGAGAGGTCGGGGATGAGCTGATGCGGCGGGGGCGGCAAAAGGAATCTCCGGTGGCCGGAGTTGAGGGCGAGCTCGATGCAGCATCTCCGGGGCGAGCGAGCGCTCGGGGCTCGACCCACTCGATGTAATCGACAACGGCGGAGCTCGTGGACACGATGACGCGGCGCGAGGACGACGGAGGGCACGGCTACGATGACTGTGCAGCGACAGGGGCGTCGGCCATGCTAGGGAACGGCGAAGGAAGAGAGACAGGGGGGAATGGCGCGTCTAGGGGCTTCAGGGTGCGACGTGGCGGTGTCCAGGCGTCCAGGGCGCGGGCGGTAAGCAGGTGACGCCGTGGCGATCTCGGGCACGCCGGCGTCACCTCCCTACCTGCCTGGCGGGGAAGAAGCAGCTGGCTGGCGCGGGCCAGCACAGTGCTGGGCCGCCAGGTGGGCCGGCTGGTGAGTTAGCTGGGCTGCGCCAGGTAAGTTTCTCTCTCTTTTTTTTCTCTGTTTTTCTTATTATTTATTATTTCTGTAACTTTAGGGCTTTATTAAAAATGCCAGGGCATTACCATAAATCATAAAATTAATCATGGCCAGTGCTTAGAATATATCCAACAGCAAACATTTTAGTTTATGATTATTTGAGCCTTTAAAATATTTTATAGCATTTAAATGCCCAAGTGCAAATACTATAAGGATTAATCCAATGACCTTAGATGTCCTAGAAAAATGTGCACCATTTTTGTGAGGGGTTTTAACCCAAAACAAAAATGGTGGGCTTTTTAGAAGGGCATTTCAGGTTCATTGAATACGTTTTTAGTAAACCCTAGTTGTTCCAGGGGGGTGTTGGGGTTCTGTCATCCCCATCTCAAATTTAAGAGAAAATTGAACATGATGCACACTCTAATGCTTGAACTAGCTAGGGTGTGACAACTCACCCCCACTCAAAAGAATCTCGTCCCAAGATTTAGGATCCTCCGGAAAGAAGGTGGGGTACTCGAGTCGAAGGCGATCCTCCCTTTCCCAAGTGGCTTCTTTCTCAGAATGGTGTGACGATTGAACCTTGAGAAACTTGATATTATGATGTCGAGTGGTACGCTCGGCTTGATCAAGGATACGAACGAGATATTCCCGATATGAGAAGTTATCTTGTAGATCAAACGTTTCGTGGTCCACTCCACGGATAGGATCCGCGAAGCAATGCCTGAGTTGAGAAACGTGGAAGACATCATGAACTCTGGAAAGATGCGAAGGTAGTTCCAATTGGTAGGCAACTTCTACTCGTTTGGCAAGAATGCGAAAGGGTGCGATGTAACGAGGATCCAATTTGCCTTTGATACCGAAACGATGGGTTCCCTTTAACGGAGTAACCCGAAAGTAAGCCTTCTCGCCGATTTCATAAGTCATGAGCTTATGTCTACGATCATATTGGCTCTTTTGACGAGATTGGGCTATTTTCAATTTCTCACGAATAACGCGAACCCGCTCTACTGCTTCCTGAATCATATCCAGGCCAAAGAGTTGTCTTTCCCTGGTTTCTGACCAGTTAAGAGGCGTTTGACATATTCGTCCATAGAGAACTTCGAAAGAGGCCTTGCCCAAGCTAGCTTGATAACTATTGTTATAAGCAAACTCCGCGAATGGAAGGCAATTCTCCCAACCCATTCCGAACGAGATGACAGAAGCTCAGAGCATATCTTCCAGAATTTGATTGACTCGCTCTACTTGACCACTTGATTGAGGATGGAAGGCGGTGCTAAAAGAGAGACGAGTTCCCATAGCATTTTGGAAACTTTCCCAAAATCGAGAGGTGAAGAGACTCCCACGGTCTGAGTTAATTTCCAATGGGACACCATGAAGAGACACTATTCGGGAGATGTACAAGTCAGCTAGCTGGCGAGCGGTGATACTCTCACGAACAAGTAGGAAATGGGCTACCTTGGAAAGACAGTCGATCACGAGGAAGATGGCATTATTCCCTCCCTTGGTCCTGGGAAACCCAGTGATGAAATCCATACTGATTTTATCCCATTTCCACTCGAGAATAGCCAAAGGTTGAAGGGTGCCAGCAGGCCGTTGATGCTCTGCTTTAACACGACGGCAAACGTCGCAATTAGCAATGTATTGAGCGATTTCTCTCTTCATCCTAGTCCACCAAAACCTCTGGCGTAGGTGTTGATACATTTTAGTACTACCGGGATGAATGGTGAGAGGGGATTCATGAGCTTCCTTAAGGATCAGCCGCCTCAGGTTTCGTGCCTTTGGAACCACTAGGTGATTTCCAAAGTATACGACACCTTGATCATCAATGGAGAAACAATTTGCGACTCTTTTCTTAATGCTTCTCTTAATACGGGAGATTCCCGGATCTACCTTCTGTGCCTTGATGATCTAACCCGTAAGGGTAGGTTTCGCCACCAGTGTGGATAGGAATCCTCGAGGAACAATGTGAAGATTGAGCTTACGAAATTCCTCGTGGAGAAGTGGTTGACTTTGTTGTAACATCAGGTTGTTACAATAGGACTTACGACTTAGTGCATCAGCCATGACATTGGCTTTGCCTGGGGTGTAAGTTATTCCTAAGTCATAATACGAGATCAACTCGACCCAACGTCTTTGCCTGAGATTCAAATCTGGTTGGGTGAAGATATATTTCAAACTTTGGTGATCGGTGAAGATCTCGCAACGATTACTGAGGAGGTAATGTCGCCAAGTTTTAAGTGCATGGACTACAACTGCAAGCTCTAGATCATGTGTGGGATAATTTTCCTCATGTGGGTGTAATTGCCGTGAAGCATAGGCAATTACCTGATGATCTTGCATGAGTATGCAACCTAGTCCTTGTCGCGAGGCGTCGCAATAGATAATAAAGTCCTTGGAGAAATCCGGTGGTACCAGTACGGGAGCAGATGCCAGGCGTCTTTTCAGTTCCTAAAAGCTGAACTCGCACTGTGGAGTCCACTCGAACTTTTTATCTTTCTTGAGGAGTTCAGTTAGAGGTTTAGCAACCTTGGAGAAATTCTCGACGAAGCGGCAGCAGTAGCTCGCTAAGCCATGGAAGCTCCGAACTTGGTTGACCGTCTCAGGTGGAGTCCAATCAAGGACAGCTTGAACTCGCTCGGTATTGACAGCAATACCCTTACCAGAGATTACATGGCCTAGATAGGTCACTTCTGGCAACCAAAATTCACACTTGGAGAATTTGGCATAAAGGCAATGCTCTCGAAGTTTCGTCAATACCAGCCTTAGATGTTCGGCATGTTCCTCTTCATTCTTGGAGTAGATGAGTATGTCATCGAGGTATACTACGATGAATTTATCCAAATACTCCATGAAGACCGAGTTCATTAACAGAGAGAAGGTGGCTGGGGCATTGGTTAAACCAAAGGACATAACGGTGTACTCGTATTGGCCATAACGGGTAACAAAGGCCGTTTTGGGAATGTCCCCATTTCTAATTTTGATCTGATGGTAGCCTAACCTCAAATCCATCTTGGAGAGGACTGAGGATCGAGCGAGCTGATCATAAAGATCGTTGATCCTGGGAAGCGGATACTTGTTCTTGATAGTGACCAAGTTGACAGGTCGGTAGTCTACAACCATCCGATCCGTTCCATCGTTCTTCTTGACAAAGAGGACGGGGCAAGCCCAAGGAGAGGAACTAGGATGGATGAAACCCTTTTTCAAGGACTCATCGAGTTGATTCTTAAGCTCAGCTAGTTCTAAGGGTGCCATCTTATAGGGTCTCCTAGAAATTGGAACGGTTCCTGGAACAAGGTCTATCATGAACTCGACATCCCTGTCAGGTGGAATACCTGGCAGTTCTTCGGGAAAGACATCCATGAAGTCTCGGACTACCGGAACATCCTCAAGGTCTGGAAGGGGGTTGGCGTTTAGGGAGTAAAGCTGGCGCTTGGCCACTCGAGTTAAGACATTGACTGTCTTGCCCGATGGATGAGTAAGTTGAATGGTTCTAGTGGCACAATCAATCTTAGCATAATGAGCTGACATCCAGTCCATACCCAAGATGATGTTTATGTCCGAGGACTTGAGAGCTATTAAGGATGCAAGGAAGACAAGTCTATCGACAAGAATTTCGTTCCCATGGCTTACTCTAGAAGTTTGCCATTTGGAACCCGGAGTTTGAATTACCATGGAAGTGGGCATGTCACAGAATGTCGTGTTATGCAATCGAGCATAGTTCTCGGATATGAATGAATGAGATGCTCCAGTATCGAAAAGAACAGATGCCGGATGGCAGTTAAAAAGGAGTGTACCAAGGACGACGTTAGGATCCTTGTGAGCCTCCTCGACTGTGACATAGTTGACATGGCCACGTGCAGTGGTGACCGGCTTGGCGTAGAATGTCTTTCCCGCTGGCTTACCACGGCCAACGGACTTTCCAGATTGATTGGGGTTGTTGTTTTGGGGACACTCTCGGCTATAGTGACCCGGCTCTCCACACTTGAAACACGTCACCACACTGGGACATGGAGCAGCATTAGCAGCGGGGCCACCATAGGGCTTGGGCGGTGCAAACTGCTGGTTGGGACGAGGCGCCTCAAAGGATGGCCTCGGAATGAACCTGGGTGGCAGTGTCGTGCTTGGGATCCACACCCGGCGCTTCTGAGCCCCAAAGCCGGATGAAGAGCCAAAATCACGGGAGTGCTTGCGTGAAGCGTCATAGTCAGACTGGCCTGACTCAGCACTGATGGCTTTATTGACCAACTTCTGAAAAGAGGTGCATTCGTGCAGACGAAGATGGCGGCGAAGCTCAGGGCTAAGTCCCTTGTGGAACCTTGCCTGCTTCTTAGCGTCGGTAGATACCTCTTCAGGAGCATAACGTGCCAGATTCCCAAATTCACGACTATAAGCATCCACAGTCAGTCTTCCTTGGGTGAAATTGCAGAACTCCTCCCTCTTGCGATCTATGAGACCTTCCGGAATGTGATGCTCACGGAAAGCCTCACTAAATTCATCCCAAGTAGTGATTTGGCCGACCGGGCGCATAGCTTCAAAATTTTCCCACCAGAGGCTAGCAGGGCCTTCGACATGGTAGGTAGCATAAGTAACCTTATCAGCTTCGGCTACGTTGGCAGAACGTAGCTTGTGGGTGATGCTGCGAAGCCAGTCATCCGCGTCGAGGGGCTCGACAGAATGGTTAAACTTTGGTGGGTACAGCTTGATAAAGTCATTGATTGACACCAAGTCATTTCGCTGATGTCGGGCAGTGTTCTACTCAATCCGCTCTAGCAGGCGGTTAGTGTCGGTGTCAAAACCGGCAGATCTCGGGTAGTGGGTCCCGAACTGTGCGTCTAGGCCGGATGGTAACAGGAGGTAGGGAACACGATGTTTTACCCAGGTTCGGGCCCTACTGATGGAGGTAAAACCCTACGTCCTGCTTGATTAATATTGATGATATGGTAGTACAAGAGTAGATCTACCACGAGATCAAGGAGGCTAAACCCTAGAAGCTAGCCTATGGTATGATTGTTGTATATGGAGTTGATTGCCTACGGACTACAACCCTCCGGTTTATATAGACACCGGATAGGGTTAGGGTTACATATAGTCGGTTACAATGGTAGGAGATCTTGAATATCCGCATCGCCAAGCTAGCCTTCCACGCCAAGGAAAGTCCCATCCGGACACGGGACGAAGTCTTCAATCTTGTATCTTCATAGTCCAGGAGTCCGGCTGAAGGTATAGTCCGGCTACCCGAACACCCCCTAATCCAGGACTCCCTCGGTAGCCCCCGAACCAGGCTTCAATGACGACGAGTCCGGCATGCAGATTGTTCGGCATTGCAAGGCGGGTTCTTCTCCAAATCCTGTGTACCTGTAGGAATAATGTCCAATTTTTGTAATGTAGCGCTCCTCGGCTCCCACGCCCAATAATGGCCGTCTTCCACGTGTCAAACGAATGCGAAAAGACAAGGCATTTTTACATCCACACCCCTAGCCGTATAAACAAGCTGCCTGTTTAATGGGATGGGGATTTAGGTCCAAACCACATCTTCTCCTCTCCGCGAGTTATCATCAGAGCGCTTCCAGCAAAGGTCCATTCCAACATGACCAGCCGTCGCAGCTCCTCCCCTCGCCCCTCCGGTCCCAAACCCGGGGACTGGGAGAGTTGCACCATCCCGCATAGCGAGTTAGTGTCGCTTCGGGCCAAAGGATTTCTCCCTCAGGCATACATGGTCCCGGTCCGAGCTGGTCTCGCCACCTACAATGGCGGAAAACAAGCGGAGAGCACCCCCAATACTTCTAAAGGAGAGCAGGTGTGCCTCATCCCCTATCTAATAAGGGGACTGGGGTTTCCAATTCATCCATTTCTCCACGGGCTTCTGGAGTTCTACGGCCTCCAGCTGCACAATCTCACGCCCGCCTCCGTATTACATATTGCGGGTTTCGTCGCCCTTTGCGAGCTGTTTTTAGGCGTTGAGGCTCATTTCGCACTGTGGAAGAGGTTATTCTGCCTGGTGCCCCGTTCTCGAGAGGGGTTTATATACCAAGTGGGCGGAGCCGAAGTATGGCGCATCGCCGTGACCGGATACCTATCCGGAACCCCAAAGAAGGCGTCCGAGGACTGGCCTTCAGAATGGTTTTACATAGATGATGTCCCGCTACCGGACCCTATCCGGGTCGGTCTCCCTGAGTTCAACAGTGCTCCATTGAAGAAACGCTTGAGCTAGCGTCCGCGGAGCTCTCACAGAGAAAGCGACATAGACGTCCTTTACCTGATGGGCCGGATAAGACTGTCGGCTCATTCTGGACTAATGATGATTGGAGTCATGGCCGCATGCATTATGCAGGGGGTGCAGCCACTTCAATATAGAGGCCACCCCATGTGGGATTTCAACGGGAAGGATGACACCACCCGTTACGGTCGTAAGGGGCCGGCCTCAGTTGGCGCTCTAGTAAAGATCTTATCCTCTTTGTATAAGGGAGAAAAGGAGGAATTCCTCCACGTCAACCCACAGGCCGGATTTACTATGTACGATCCTCCAAGTTGGGTAAGTGAACAACTGCGCTTGCCCGTTTGTTTTATACTCCCACGGTTAGATATGTAGTCTAACGACTTCAATGCAGGAACTGCGACAGGTGGTAAAGGATATAAACAGCCGCCCTCCACAGCCCGAGGACCCAGAACGGTCCCTCGATCCGGACTCCGAAGAGAATCCGGACATATCGGTGGAGCTTATCGACGGGGTGTTCCATCAGCTAAGCAAGGACAATACCTTGTTAGCCATCACGACTGATTACCCAGGGTTAATCCTGGCCTCCCAGGTGACAGAAACTGGAGTCTCATTCCCTTGAGAGATATTCCACTCTCATGTATTCCGGTGTTTCTGACGACAACCGTGTTTTGCAGTGGAGATTTCCAAGGCAGGAGGCCGATCCTGCGGCGGCTAGCCAACGAGGGGCCACAGGGCCCCGTGGGGCAAAAAGGAATGTAGTCCGGACTGAGATGCCAGCGCAAAGGTATAGCGCACCCTCTGTTTCCCTGGTGTTATTCTGTCAGGGCATATTAACGTTCTTGCTATCTTCAGAATGAAGAGACCTCGCCGGACTACATCCGGAGAGGTTGCCAATCGCGCCTCCACCAGCCAGGCTCCAACGTCTGGCCAGGAAGCGGAGGCGAGCACAAGGCACGCACCGGACGCTCCTTCGACAGAGGATGCGGACAGGCTGTCTGCCACAAATTCTGAAGTGGAGAGTGCCATGAACCACAGGCGTCGCCGGACAGTTCTACGCGATGCTTGTTTCTCCCAAGAGGCTTTAGATGTCTTTAATTCGGGAGATGCGTACCTCCGTGCTGCTCAAAATGGTTTAGCCAGAGCCACAGAGCAGTATGTAAAAGACATACGGGTAAGAAAATTTTGGTCAAATATATATATATATATATATATATATATATATATATATATATATATACCAGTAGCCCCCGAGACTTGAAACAGTTAGAGCAACTGATTTAAGGATCATTTAATATGCAGGTTCTTACAGAGAAGAATATTGTACTGTCCCAGGAGCTGGAAAAGTGCAAGGCCCAACTAGAGGCCGCACTAGCCGCAGCAGGGGAGCCCAAAGAGACCCCCTCAGGTAAGATACACTTCGAAAGATTATTATTGTGTGGTGTGGGTGCAAATCTGACAAATCATGTTGCACATGGCGCTGGTCTCGATCCGGAAAAGCAACAACTCTTGCGCCGGCTAAAGGCCGGTGAGAGTACGTTGACAAAGGTGAGGCGAGAGAAGAATGATCTTCAGGATGCCAACGTTCGGCTGGACATCGAACTTAAAGATGTTCGTGGCCAGCTGTCGGACTCCATGAAGGAGAATCAGCGGCTTCGATGCGGCATATTTAGTAAGTGCTTGAATGAACTTTGAAAAAAGAGTTCGGCGAGGAAGTCGACTAACAGAGTAATGTCTGTAGGTATGCTCACAGGTCGTCCTACAGAGGAGATGCCCGGTACTACGGGTGACCTTCTTCCCGAACTCATGCAACTGCACGAGCGAATTCGGCAGGCGATGTGAGGTGTTGCCCAAGCCTTATGGCCTGCCCACTCCATGCCCGAGGGCCTTGGAGAGCTTGCGGAGAAGCTGAAGGGAGCTCGGTGGCGCTTCCGGTTGTGGAAGATATTGGCCTGCTGACAAGGCGCTAGGGAAGCCTGGGCCATGGTGAAGACCCATTTTACAAAGTCTGACCCAAACCACATGGCCGAGGTCGGACCAGTGGGGCCTGACAGGAAGGAGATCCCTGTGAGCTTTGTATACGGCCAAGTAGAGTTGGCCGCGAAGTATTCCCAGCAGGACTATAAATTAGACAGCCTTTTAGATGGTATAGAAGAGGAATACAATCAGTCAGAATGACTATGTAATTTTGAATTGACATGTGTAATGCCTTCTAGCCGGATTGTAGATCGTTTGTCGTTGCCGACCTTTTCGCTTCAACCTCGGGACCTGACGGTCCGGAGTGTGTCCGAATACCATAGCGGTTATATAAGAACCGTGGTATGCGTGGAGACCAGGCGTAGGGGTCATTAGTGCTTTATCAGACAAGTGCCCAACTAGTTATGTTATATTACATGGTTAGTAAGAAACATCTTCGAGAGAGAATAGTTCCGTTAGGGGTTCCTTTCGCTGGGAGGCATGCCCTAAAGTGCATGTCTGGACCGCGTAAAAAGACGCAGAAAAAAGCATCTGGGGGCGCATAAAATGAGTAAAAAGATCATCTTTTATCTCACCGACCGAATATTCCCTTAAGAACGCTAGCTTTCGGCTTCACCCAGTCTGAGGTACACATCCGGCTGACCCGGCAGTAACAATCGCAGAGGTGCTCCCTTTACTTCCTAGCCGAACAATCGGGAACGTAGGGGTAAGCACAGGAGCCAGGCAACCCAGCTTGGCCAAAACTTAAGTCATATCGATGCATATAATGGTGAAGAAAAAGGTACATGCGGAGGTTTGACGCATGTGTTGGGCGTGAAGCCCGTATAAATAAGCTTCTGTTAAAGAAGCCCCCAGGTTTAATGAGCGCGAGTGGCGCGTCACTAGATGAGCCTATAAGGGCTATAAAAGAAAAGAGGGGAAGGAGAGAAATGTAAGACAGAAAAATGCAAAAAATGGACAGAGGCAGGAGACGAACATAGAGTCTGGCGCTAGGCATAGAATCTTCGGAGACGGGTGGCGTTCCACGGGTTCGGCTCGAGTTGGTTATCCCACAAATCTCGCACGCGGTACGCCCCACCAGTCAGGACTTGGTCGATTATGAATGGACCTTCCCACTTGGGCTTGAGTTTGTCCTTTTTCCTATCCGGCAGGTGTAGAACTAGTTCGCCAATATTGTAATTTTTGGCCCATACTTCTCTGCTTTGATATCTTCGGGCCTGCTGTTGATAAAATGCGGAACGGGCTTTTGCCACGTCACGCTCCTCCTCCAGGGCGTCCAAGTTATCCTGACGATTGAGCTCGGCTTCTCTTTCTTCGTACATGCGCACTCTAGGTGAGTTATGAATTATGTCACAGGGCAGAACTGCCTCTGCGCCGTACACCATAAAAAATGGTGTGTATCCGGTGGTGTGATTTGGCGTGGTCCGCAGCCCCCATAGCACGGAGTCGAGCTCCTCTACCCAGTGCGTGTTAGATTCCTTGAGGGACCGCACCAGTCTGGGTTTAATGCCGCTCATGATAAGACCATTTGCACGTTCGACCTGGCCGTTGGTTTGTGAGTGATAGACGGAAGCATAATAGATCTTGATGCCCATGTTTTTGCACCAGAGTTTTACCTTGTCGGCGGTAAAGTTTGTACCGTTATCGGTTATGATGCTGTGGGGGACGCCATAACGGTGTACAACCCCGGATATGAAGTCTATCACAGGTCCGGATTCGGCCGTTTTAACAGGCTTGGCTTCTATCCATTTGGTGAATTTATCCACCATGACCAGTAAGTATTTTTTCCTATCGGTCCCACCTTTAAGGGGTTCGACCATGTCAAGCCCCCAGACCGCAAAAGTCCAGGTGATGGGTATAGTTTGGAGTGCGGTCGGTGGCATATGGCTTTGGTTGGCAAAAAGTTGGCAACCAGCGCATCGTTGGACTAGGTCCTAAGCGTCTGCCCGGGCCGTCAGCCAATAAAAGCTTGTACGGAAAGCCTTGCTAACAAGGGACCGAGCAGCGGCGTGGTGACCACCGAGTCCGGCATGAATTTCAGCCAGAAGGTTCCGCCCTTCCTCTTCGGAGATGCACCTTTGAAGGACTCCGGTAGTGCTTTTCTTATAAAGCTCTCCCTCATGGACTCTATAGGCTTTAGATCGCCGCACTATGCAGCGGGCCTTGTTTTGGTCCTCCGGGAGTTCCTGCCTAGTAAGGTAGGATAGGAATGGTTCTGTCCACGGGGCGATGACCGCCATTATTACATGGGCTGAAGGTGTAATTTCATTGGCAGAGCCTCCAATTGTGTCAGATTGTTCGGTGTCGAGTGGTGTGGCTGGGTCCGGGCTGTTATTTGCGGGTTCCCCCTCCCATGCTACGGATGGCTTGAACAATCTTTCCAAAAAGATGTTGGGGGGGGGGGCTGCATCGCGTTTTGCTCCGATGCGTGCCAGGACGTCCGCTGCTTGATTGTTTTCTCGGGCTATATGGTGAAACTCCAGCCCTTCGAACCGAGCTGACATTTTTAGGACGGCATTGCGGTAAGCTGCCACTTTTGGGTCCTTGGCGTCGAAGTCTCCATTTATTTGGGATATCGCGAGGTTTGAATCCCCGCGTACCTCTAGGCGCTGGATACCCATGGATACTGCTATCCGGAGACCATGTAGGAGGGCCTCGTATTTGGCTGCATTGTTGGAATCCATGTACATGATTTGGAGCACATATTGGACTGTGTCTCCTGTGGGGGACATCAGGACGACGCCAGCCCCCAGTCCGGCCAACATTTTGGAGCTGTTGAAATGCATAATCCAGTTTGAATATGTGCCGTACTCTTTAGGGAGCTCGGCCTCCGTCCATTCTGTGACGAAGTCGGCCAAAACTTGCAATTTAATAGCTCGTCATGGCTTATAGGTTATATCGAACGGGAGAAGCTCGATGGCCCATTTTGTAATCCGGCCTGTTGCGTCGCGGTTGTTGATAATATCGTTGAGTGGTACTTCCAAGGCTACTGTTATGGAACACTCTTGAAAGTAGTGTCGTAGCTTCCGGGATGCCATGAATACCACGTATGCAATCTTTTGATAATGCGGGTACCGTGATTTGCATGGAGTGAGGACAGTGGATACGTAGTAGACCAGCCTTTGAAGGGGGAATTTGTGTCCATCCGTTTCCCGCTCGACAACAAGCACTGCGCTGACAACTTGATGTGTTGCTGCAATGTACAATAACATTGGTTTGCCAGTGTTCGGCGCGGCCAGGACTGGGTTTGTTGCCAATATGGCTTTTATTTCATCAAGTCCGTCCGTGGCGGCCTCCGTCCACTCGAAGTGTTCGGTGCGCTGAAGGAGGCGATAGAGGGGTAGTGCCTTTTCTCCCAAGCGGGAGATGAAGCGGCTTAAAGCCGCCACGCATCCGGTTAATTTTTGTATTTGTTTGAGGTCCTTTGGGATATCCAATTGTGACAAAGCTCGGATCTTGGCTGGATTTGCTTCAATTCCTCTACCGGATACAATGAAGCCCAAGAGCTTTCCGGCTGGAACGCCGAAGACGCATTTTTCCAGGTTGAGCTTGATGTCATATTTTCGGAGGTTATCGAATGTAAGCCTCAAGTCGTCTACTAGAGATTCGACATGTCTTGATTTGACGACCACATCATCAACATACGCCTCCACTGTTTTGCCGATCTGATTTGCCAGACATGTCTGGATCATGCGCTGATATGTTGCGCCGGCGTTTTTCAGCCCGAAGGGCATTGTGTTGAAGCAGAATGGGGCGTATGGTGTGATGAATGTTCTTGCGGCTTGGTCTGATTCTGCCATCTTGATTTGATGGTATCCGGAGTATGCGTCGAGGAAACACAACGAGTCGTGTCCTGCGGTGGCATCGAAAATTTGATCGATACGGGGAAGGGGGAAGGGATCCTTTGGGCAAGCCTTGTTGAGGTCTTTAAAATCGACACACAGGCGCCAGGATTTGTCCTTCTTTGGTACCATCACCAAGTTTGCTAGCCAGTCCGGATGTTTTATGTCTCTAATGAATCCGGCCTCCAATAGCTTGGCTAGCTCCTCTCCCATAGCCTGTCTCTTGGGTTCGGAAAAACGCCGAAGGGCTTGTTTGACGGGTTTGAATCCTTTTAGGATATTTAAGCTGTGTTCCGCCAGCCTGCGTGGGATCCCTGGCATGTCTGAAGGGTGCCAGGCGAAAATGTCCCAGTTCTCTCGTAGGAACTCTCTTAGTGCAGCGTCTACATCAGGGTTCAGTCGTGCCTCGATGGAAGCTGTTTTATTGGGGTCCGTTGGATGGACCTGGAATTTGACTATTTCATCAGCTGGCTTGAAGGATGTGGATTTGGATCTCTTATCGAGTATCACATCATCCCTGTTAACCGTGGAGCGCAGCGCAGTCAGTTCCTCGGCCGCTAAGGCTTCGGATAGTGCCTCAAGGGCTAATGCGTCCGTCTTGTTTTCGGCGCGGAGTGCTACGTCCGGATCACTAGCTAGAGTGATAATTCCGTTCGGCCCGGGCATCTTAAGCTTCATGTACCCATAATGGGGTATTGCTTGGAAGATTGAGAATGCTTCCCGTCCCAATAAAGTGTGATATCCGCTTTTGAACGGGGCCACCTGAAACGTGACTTCTTCGGACCTATAATTATCCGGCGTGCCGAACACCACATCTAGTGTGATTTTTCCTGTGCAGCGCGCTTCCCGACTGGGGATTATTCCACTAAAGGTTGTGTTGCTTCGCTCGATGCGGTTCCAGTCTATTTCCATTTTTTGAAGGGTTTCCTCATAAATGAGGTTCAGTCCGCTACCTCCATCCATGAGCACCTTGGTGAGGCGAAAGTCGTCCACTATGGGACTGAGAACCAATGCGGCTGGTGCTCGGGCTGTTCGGAATCTAGGTTCATCACTTGCGTTGAAGGTAATAGCAGTGTCGCTCCATGGATTTATTGTTGCAGCTTGATAGACTTCGGCGAGGCTGCGGAGTGTTCTTTTTCGCATACTGTTTGATGCGAAAGTCTCGAAGACTGTGAGAACGGTACTGGTGTCCTCGGGCTGGCTTTCTGCGGCCCCCAGAATTAAGAGGTCCTCACCAATTTTGGCCACCTGCCGGAGTATCCAACATGCTCTAAGGCTGTGAGTTGGTGTGGCGTCCTCTATACTGTGGATTCTACAGGGTCCATCAAGCCACCTTTCCAGTACGGTTCCATGCCCTGTAGAGGGTTTTGGCTTTTTGGTGTTTATCCCGGGTGTCCTATGATGATGCACCCTCTTAGTTCGGACGGGATTACTATTCAAGGCCGGATTATCCCAAAATTTTATTTCGGTTTTCCAGGCGCTTTCCATCGCACAGTATTTTTGTACTATGGATGCCAAGTCAGCGAAGCGTGTAATATCACGACGACTTACGGCGTTAAGGATTCCCTCGTCCGTGTAATTACTGCAGAAAATTGAGATTGCGTCTCCCTTGCGACAATCCTTTATCCTGTTCATAACCAGAAGGAATCTGGCCCAGTAATGATGTACTGTTTCCTCGGGCCTCTGCCTGATTTGGGAGAGATCGCTTATGTTCGGGTGGGCGGGTGTCGTTGAATCTGAAACCTCACCCAATCCAAGATTCAGAGGCTGAAGAGTTTCCGAACACTGAAGTTCGGATTCTTGGATGTTGTCCAACGAATCTAGCCCGTTGCCTGATCCTAAGCTCAGGTCTTGAGTTACATCCTCCTCTCCGCGGGTATCCGGCTTGGAGGAGTCGGGAATTCGGACGTAGCTAGTCCTTAAAATAGATGAAGGGTCGCCGCTCTGCGCCTCTACCATGGCAACGTGCTGGGTGACTTGGGGAGAGTTAATTTCTCTTAGATCGGGTTTAAGCCCAACCTGGTCGTAATCCGTAGCGACCCCCAGGGCGGCGATGCGATCCAAGAGCTCATTTACGGAAGAGAGCTCCATTGGATCTAGCTGCTCGACGAGCTCCGAGCCAACGTGTAGGTTGCTTTTGATGACCCGAGAGGTCACCGTCGGCGCAACAGCCGAACAGGCAGTCATGAGGAAACCACCTAGCCGGAGAGTTTGGCCGACAGCCAAGGCTCCCTTAGCAATGGTGCCGTCTTTAAAGACGGGAGGAGGCATCCTTCCTGATTGCGACGACATAGAGGAACTCTCAATGAAAGCACCAATGTCGGTGTCAAAACCGGCGGATCTCGGGTAGTGGGTCCCGAACTGTGTGTCTAGGCCGGATGGTAACAGGAGGTAGGGAACACGATGTTTTACCCAGGTTCGGGCCCTCTTGATGGAGGTAAAACCCTATGTCCTGCTTGATTAATATTGATGATATGGGTAGTACAAGAGTAGATCTACCACGAGATCAAGGAGGCTAAACCCTAGAAGCTAGCCTATGGTATGATTGTTGTATATGGAGTTGATTGCCTACGGACTACAACCCTCCGGTTTATATAGACACCGGATAGGGTTAGGGTTACATATAGTCAGTTACAATGGTAGGAGATCTTGAATATCCGCATCGCCAAGCTTGCCTTCCACGCCAAGGAAAGTCCCATCCGGACACGGGACGAAGTCTTCAATCTTGTATCTTCATAGTCCAGGAGTCCGGCTGAAGGTATAGTCCGGCTACCCGAACACCCCCTAATCCAGGACTCCCTCAGTTAGTCTCACGCTTGTTTATTTCCGCCTCCAGCATCACTTCGTCCAGAGAAGGCGGGTGAGGCAGATTGTCACCCCTAGCTGCACTGGCTTCCCCCTGCTCCAGGGCAGCAGGGTTGCTGCGGGTGTTTACCATCCTAGGAGAAAACAAGACAACGGTTTAGATAAGGATGGCTCAAACTTAGCAAGGAAGTGCAGAATGTAATGGATAACACGGAATGCAGAGATGTTCATCCGTATGTCATGGTAATATAGAACTGACATATATATACCAATGGTCATACACACCATACATAGTTTAGTACAAGCCCAGGCTACAGTACAACTATGATGAAAGACGTTACATCTCATCGGAGGCATTCCAAGCTCCTATACATTATTTGCCTACACCTCCGGAATTGATTACACACAAATTCATATTCCACAAGTCATGCAGGACAGTGGAGATACAACTATTACAATACTAGTGATACTACTACCAACTTAGACAGCTCCGTAGTAGTCCTCATAGAAGTCACCTCCATAGCCTGGAAGTTCAACGTGATCATCCGAGAACAGACGGTCCTGAGGAGCTTGTGGACCAAAGGGACTAGGATGAGGTCTTGGACCAACAAATGGTGGCCTGTGGGGGCCACGGGGAGGGGTGATGCCTCCCACATCACGCCAATCCACCATGTCTGGTAGAGCAGATCTCACAGGATACAGATCCCTTGTATCAATACATCCAGCTTGCACCGCAGGTGCAAACCGAGTCAATGTGGCCCAATGATCAGCACGGGTGTTGAAAAGCTCCAGCCTCAAGGCCCGATTCTCTCAGTCCTTATCCTCGAGCATCTCGGCAGTGGTACGAGTTAATGAGTCCTCCTGAGTGGAGTCAGCATAGATAGCCTGAAGATACCCTTGCGCTCCCGGAAGTGAAGCTGGCATGTAACAGAAGTCGGTGTTCCGAAGCAGGCCAGTCCGGACCCGCATGATGGTCATCATGGAATAGGCAGCATCCGGCACAACCATCTCAACAGTAACCCCGAGTCCATAGGAACAGTGGAGGGGCTCGGTAGATCCAGGATAAGAAGGAAATATCCTGACGGTGCAGAAATATTGGCTTTGATTAAAGTCTCAGAACTGTTCTTCGACAGTGTATTCGGGATACCAATGGTAACCCGTCTCGATCATTACCCGGACTAACATAGCAGTATGACCGGGCACATCGAGGCACCGGGTCAGGCGAACCACTTGGTTTTGAGCACGGTTGGCCATCTGAAAGCACAACCACAATGCAAAGACATTAGAATTTCTAGGGAAAATTGGACAGCATAACAGCTATAAATGCTCAGAAAAAGATTTGAGACATCCACAACAGTTTGCAATACCACTCAACAACATCATATCAAGGTTCTGATTCAACTACCAACATACTAAAAGTAGTAGAAACTGTACTGAGGCTCGTAACAACAATCTTATTGGCTACTATGGATTAGTAACACGTGAACCTGATAGAGGAAGAGAGCCTAGTCCTTAACCCATGTTGAATGAGAAGAGCATGACTCAGATTAGAGGGCATACGGTAAAGGAGTAAAAGAGCCTTACGTTCCCTCCCATACTCAATTCCCATACATATAACTAAAGCATTTCTAGACTCGACATCGACCAGTTTGGCTCAACGAACCTACAGGCAGTCCAGCTCTGATGCCAACGCTGTCAGGACCCCGATTCCATATCACATCGATCTAGCCGGTAATACCTCATATCACATTGCGTCCTCACGCATGGTAACCCACGGGTGTCGCCTTACCATGGCCCGGGACCGTTTGCGCCTTTTGGCTCATGTATATGATAGTATCGCTAGCATCCATATGATAGAGAACCCGGGCCGACATGGCTAGTCGTGAACCCAAAGCGGCACAGACCTATGGAGACAGGCGTACATGAATCACATCGAGCATGTCGGTAATCAGCGAGTGAATCCGGGCTGTAGCACTGGGCTAACAGGACTCCGAGGAACCCGGGCTATAGCAGGCTAGGTAGGACTCCGGATGTCATCGCATGTTGGGGATATGACTATTTGTGTAAGCCATCTAGGAGGGGCCGGGTTATGCAAATAGAGGTTCATCAGAAGCCCAAGACCAAGGCATGAAGATGGCGGTTCACTAAAAGGCTTAAAGGCCCACATGCGACTCTGAGGCCCGTAAAGATAAACCGCCATGATGGTATAACTTGTACTGTAAGGTAGAAGTAACTAGTCGCCGAGCCAGACACTGTTTATGAGCCGGCCGGGACTCTGTAGGCCGCAGGGCGTCAACCCGTGTATATAAGGGGACGACCCGCCAGCGGCTTAGGGTGAGAAACAACTGATCGAGAGCCAGGCATAGAGTATCTCGCTCCCTGGTCATCGAAACCTCAAGCAATTCCAACCCAACTAGACGTAGGCCTTCCTTCACCATAAGGGGCTGAACTAGTATAAACCTCGCGTGTCCTTGTCCCGATTAACCCCTTTAAGCTTCCTAGTTGCGATGGCTCCATGATTAAGTCCTTGCAAAAGGACATCTGCGGTGACAATTCCACGACAGTTGGCGCCCACCGTGGGGCCAGCGCACGGTGGATTTGAGTTCTTGAAGGGCAGCTTCGAAGTGCTCAAGGGATACACAGTTGGCCGGATGACCAAGAGTCGTCCCGGCAAGATCTACATCGACGACGAAGGCTGGGGCCCCGACGCCGGCTCAATTGAGTACGGGTACCGGGTCCCCTTTGGCGGAATTCACGTCTTCATCGGCCGGATTGGTGAGCCGGGCCCTGAGACGGACAGCTGCACCGACCTTGTCGAGATGGCTCAGCTTGCGAAACCTGCCCGAGCTCAACCCGTCGTGAAGCGTGCCTTTGTGGGTTGCATCCACGGAGGTGAAGGATCTGAAGGTGGTGGTGAGCCGGCCGTCCTCTCTGACGGTGATTCGTCCGTCGGCTCAACAAATTTGCTGTATCAAGTTCAAGATGGTGTCCTTGGGGGTTGTTCCGATGGCAGCACTATTCCGGACCCCTCAGAGTCGCCAAACTGGGCAGGAGTCTTCATGGCTGGTACTCAACCCGGCCAAAATTCTACGGCCTCAGCAGCGATAACGTCCGGGTTAGGAGCAGCCGGGGCAGGAGGCCCTGTGCGCTCACCGGCTCAGGTACTGTGGATCTCATGGATAAACTTACGGCCTTGTTAACTGCTACAGTCATCCCTGCGAACCAATCTGAGCATGAAGCAGAGGTGGCACAGGTTCGCGATGAGATCGCCCGGGCCAAGGAAACCTTAGCAGCTGAAGATACTAGATTAGCCACAGAGCGGGCGGCTTTGGACGTACGGGCGCAGCAACTTCAGGCAGAGGCCTTTCAGCTCACGTTGAGCTTGAACGCATCTAATGAGGTAATGAGGAGGAGACATCAGAAAACTCAGTCCCGTTTACCTCAGATTTATGATCCTCGGAATCTCTTTGCTACACCTGGGGCCGGCCCAAGTAACCCGCCAGGTGCAAATCAGTTTATGACATCCGGAGCGGGAGGCCCAGTCCAGCCTCCGGTGACGGCGCCTCTTCACGGCAATATGGCACCGCCCCATTACGTACCAATACCACAGGGTCACTTCTCCAACCCCATGGAGAACTTAATCGCAGCATCAGCATGTTTGGCGGCTCTCCCAGTAGATGGTGATGATCCGACAGCGATGGAAACCCGGAGGATCAGGGAACTTGTCCAAACAGCCCTGGCTCAGCAAGAGACCTACTCCTACAGCCGGGACATGATTCACTCAACTCCTCCGCCCTGGTTAGCTCTGCCTCGTCAAAACCGGAGCCCGAGTTACAGTAGACACATGGAGTCAGAGGCCTTGTCAAGTAGCGCTCAGCGCCGGAACCAGCCCGGCGGGTATAACCCGGTTAAGGATCGGATACGTCAGGAGGACGAGCGGGCGGCTCAGCTAGCGGCTCAGCTAGCAGCCCAACAGGACTCATCGGCTTACCCGACGACTTCCGTTGAGGCGGGTGTTGCTACTAGAACCGGAGGATTTCCTTGTATGGTATCGGCTCTACGTAATGTACGTCTGCCCAAGGATTTCAAGGGACCTCGAAAGGTGCTGAATTATACGGCCGATTTACAGCCTGGGGCATGGATTGAAAGTTACGAGATGGCCATGGAGCTGTTGGAGGTTAGTGATGAAGTGATGGCTAAATACTTCACCATGATGTTGGACGGAACGGCCCGTTCTTGGTTAAAGGGTTTGCCACCCAATTCCATTAGTTCATGGGCGGAGCTAAAGGCCCGTTTCATCCAGAACTTCAAGGACACTTGCAAGCAGTCTATGTCGATTGTGGACCTGACAAATTGTAAGCAGGAGGAAGGTGAATCTACGACTCATTGGGTGCGCCGGGTCAAAGATATAATACATTCGTCTGACAAGATGGATGCCGGCTCAGCAGTTCTCATGCTGGAGAAGAATTGCCGCTTTGAGCCTCTGAGACAGAAACTGGGGCGCCTTAAGCGTGATTGCAACAATATGGGGATGCTGATGGCGGCTTTAGTCAAGTATGCCGATTCTGATAGTACCAAGGATCCCGTGTCTGATGAGGAAAAGACAGGGAAGGGAAAGAAAACGGTAATGGAAAGGGTCAGCAGCATAACCCGGCGAGTCAAGGAGGCAATAAGCGTAAGGCGGACGGTAACCCGGAATTTGTGGCCAATGCACAGGGTAACAATCAGAAGCGCAAAGGAAAGCCACCCCCTCGGTTTGGCGGGTCAGGTCCGTCTCTTGAGCAACTACTCAATGAGCCCTGCCCGAAACACGGCACCCGGGAACGACCAGCGACTCATTTATGGAAGGATTGCGCAATCATGAAGGCTTTCAAGAATTCTAATACGTTTGATGGCAATCAAGGCCCAGGCGGCGGCTCAGGAGCTGGTGGCTTTCATGGCCCGGGTGGCGGTTCAGGATCCGGTTTTCAGGGAAGCCAGGGTGGTTATAATCAACAGCAGTCTGGTCAAGGAGGTCAGCAGCAGCAGCAGTCGGGTTATCAGAGCCATCCAAAACAGCTAAACAGTGGGCAGTATCACGTGTTCACCACAAGTTTGTGTAAACGTGATCGGAAAGTTCATAGGAGGGCGGTGAATTCTATTGAGCCGGCAGTCCCTCGTTACTTGAGGTGGTCGGAATAGCCTATTGTCTGGAGCAGGGAGGATCACCCTCCCCGGGTTGATAATCCGGGTCAACTGGCCCTGGTAGTGGCACCGTAGGTTGGTGGTTATAAATTTACTAAGGTGCTCATGGATGGAGGTAGCAGCATCAACATCCTCTATTACGAGACCTTTCGGCGCATGGGCTTAACTGACAAGAATTTGAAGACTTCCAACACCGTCTTCCATGGAGTGGTGCCTGGTAAGTCGGCGTATCCTGTGGGTAAGATTGAGCTAGAGGTGGCCTTTGGAGACGAGCATGATTCTAGGGCGGAAAAGTTAACTTTTGAAGTGGTAAAAATCAAGAGTCCATATCACGCTTTGTTCGGGCGGCCGGCTTATGCCAAGTTCATGGCACGGCCGTGTTATGTTTATTTACAGCTCAAGATGCCGGGTTACAAGGGTACCATCATTGTGCATGGAAGCCGAAAGGTGGCCCTGGAATGCGAAGAAGGCGATGCGGATTATGCCGAGTCTGTCTGTGCAGCAGAGGAGCTCAAATTTTATCAAGATAACGTTGACCCGGCGGATATGACCTCCCTCAAGAAGCCGACTACGGAGCATGACCCGGCCATGAAGTTTAAATCGGCTGCAGAGACTAAGCTTGTTGATTTTACTCCGGGCGATTCGTCCAAGCAATTCAGCATTAGTGCCAACTTGGATCCTAAATAGGAAAGCGCGCTCATCGAGTTCATTTGTGAGAACCGGGACATCTTTGCATGGAAGCCTTCTGACATGCCGGGTGTACCGAGAGGACTCGCTGAGCACATTCTTAATATTGATCCGAAGTATAAGCCGGTCAGGCAGTTTCTGCGGCGATTCAATGAGGAACGACGAAAAGCTATAGGAGAAGAGGTCGCCCGGCTCTTGCCCGGAGTGGTTGGCTAACCCGGTGCTCGTGCTCAAGAAAAACGGCACCTGGCGGATGTGTGTGGATTACACGGACTTAAATAAGGCTTGTCCGGCTGATCCTTTCGCTCTCCCCCGTATTGATCAAATCATTGATGCTACGGCGGGTTGTGTATGTTTGAGCTTTTTGGATGCTTACTCTGGTTATCATCAGATCAAGATGGCAGTTAAGGACCAGGAGAAGACGGCTTTCATCACTCCGTTTGGAGCCTTCTGCTATGTGTCTATGCCTTTTGGGCTCAAGAGTGCCCACGCGACTTATCAACGGTGTGTACAGAATTGTCTCCATAATCAGATTGGGCGCAATGTTCATGCTTATGTGGATGACATAGTGGTGAAATCCAGAGAGGCGGAAACTTTGATATCTGATCTCAGAGAAACCTTTGACAATCTCCGGGTTTACAAAATGATGCTTAACCCGGAGAAGTGTGCATTTGGTGTGCCTGCAGGCAAGCTTTTGGGATTCTTGGTCTCAAACAGGGGCATCGAGGCTAATCCAGAGAAGATTAAGGCAATCACTTCTTTGGATAAACCGGCATGTATCAATGATGTTCAGCGACTGGCGGGTCGTGTTGCTGCTTTAAGCCGGTTCATAAGCCGGTTAGGTGAGAAGGCCCTACCGCTGTACCAACTGATGAAGAAGGCAGACACCTTTGTCTGGAGTAATGCTGCTAATGCTGCTTTTGAGGATTTGAAGAGGCAGTTATCTGAGCCGCCAGTTCTTGAAGCTCCCATTGACAAAGAGCCTTTGCTGTTATATGTGGCTGCTAATTCACGAGCCGTCAGTGTGGCAATTTTGGTAGAGCGCAAGGAGGCTGGTAAGGAACATCCGGTTCAACGCCGGTTTATTATGTCAGTGAGGTACTCATCGAGTCAAAACAAAGATATCCTCATTGACAGAAACTTGTTTACGAGGTGTTTATGGCAAGCCGGAAGCTGAAGCAATACTTCCAAGGTCACCCTATCACTGTGGTAAGTTCTGCCCCCTTGGGAGACATTATTCAAAACAAAGAGGCTACAAGACGAGTCGCCAAGTGGGCCATCGAGCTCGGGCCTCATGGTATGAAGTACGTACCACGCACTGCCATTAAATCTCAAGCTTTGGTGGATTTCATCAACGGCTAGACAGAGCTACAGGCACCTGAGGAGAAGCCCGATAACACTTATTGGACTATTCACTTTGATGGGTCCAGACAGTTGGAAGGCTCGGGGGCTAGAGTCGTGTCCCCTCGAGGTGACAAATTTTGTTATGTGCTCCGGCTTATGTTTCCTTGTACTAACAATGCAGCTGAGTACGAGGTCCTACTCCATGGTCTCCGGATGGCCAAAGAGATTAACTTGAGTCGGGTAAGATGCTTGGGAGACTCAGACCTTGTGGCTCAACAGGTGTCAGGCAAGTGGGACTCTAAAGATCCCCTTATGGTGGCTTACCGTCGTGAAGTCGATGCTGTGGCTGGACATTTCAAGGGTTATGTGGTGGAACACATTGATCGAAGGAAGAATGAGGCGGCTGATGCCTTAAGCCGGCTGGGATCTCATCGTAAGCTGGTGCCGCCTAACACCGTTCTTGATGTTTTGCATAATCCTTCTGTTAAGTTACCTACAGAGGAAGATCTGGCAATACCAGACCCAGAGGCACAGCTGGTGGCGGCTCTCCACATTATCCCGGATTGGACAGTGCCTTATTTGGCTTACATGACCCGGGGAGAGTTGCCTGAAGATGAGACTTTGGCAAGACAAATCACCCAGCGGTCCAAGTCCATGACAATTGTCAATGGCGAGTTACATCATTGCAGCGTCACTGGAGCGTTTCAACATTGCATGTCACCTACAGAGGGTCAGGAGATCCATCGTGAGATTCATGAAGGCAATTGTGGTCATCACGCCGGCTCAAAATCTCTTGTGGCCAAAGCTTTCCGTCATGGGTTTTATTGGCTGACGGCTCATGCTGATGTAGAAGACCTGGTCAGTAAATGTGACGGATGTCAGAAATTCTCACGATGAGCCCATGTGCCGGCTCAAGAATTGAGGATGATTCCAATTACTTGGCCGTTTGCAGTCTCGGGGCTTGATATGGTCGGGCCTTTCAAAAGGTCTAAGGATAAAAAGACGCACCTCTTGGTGGCGGTTGACAAGTTCACAAAGTGGGTGGAGGCGGAGCCAGTCAGTAAGTGTGATGCAGCCACGGCGGTCCAGTTTATGAAAAAGGTGATTTTTCGCTTTGGTTTTCCACACAGCATCATAACTGATAATGGCACTAACCTCTCCAAAGGAGCTATGGAAGAGTTCTGTCAACGAGAGCATATCCGGCTTGACGTTTCAGCTATGGCTCACCCTCAATCCAATGGTCAAGCAGAACGAGCTAATCAAGAAATCTGGAGGGGTATCAAGCCCCGGATCTTGGTCCCGTTGCAGCGGACGCCGGGTTGTTGGGTGGAGGAGTTACCTTCTGTACTTTGGAGCATCAATACTACACCTAACAGATCTACGGGTTACACGCCTTTCTTTATGGTGTATGGAGCAGAGGCGGTCCTGCCAAGTGACATCCGTCATGACTCACCCCGTGTGGCGGCTTATGTTGAGGAAGACAACAAAAAAGCTCGGCAAGACGCACTTGACCTGTTGGATGAAGAGCGAGACTTGGCACTAGCCCGCTCGGCGATTTACCAGCAAGACCTGCGCCGCTACCACAGCGGCCGGGTTAGGTCGAGAACCTTTCAGGAAGGCGACTTAGTGCTCCGACTCATCTAGGATCAATCTGACATGCACAAGCTATCCCCTCCTTGGGAAGGACCCTTTGTGGTCAGCAAGAATCTGAACAACGGATCATACTACCTTATCGACGTTCGGGAGCACAAAGACTCACGTAAGTCGGAGGAGGAGACCCGTCGGCCGTGGAATATCGCTCATCTTCGGCCTTATTATACTTGAGCCATCGGCTCTAATGTGTATATATTTACATTATGTATATTACATAAAGCAATAAAGCAGGACCTCTGTCCTTTTTTCCACTCCCAAAAAAGGTTTATGTGTTTTTCTTTGTCAGGTGGTGGAGATAACTAAGGAGAAGTGGATCATATCTGAATCCGGCTTTCCTTTGGTCCGGCTTATGATCATATCTGAATCTAGCCGTGATCACTTGGGGGCTTCCTGTTCAAACATAGGTCGTATTCGAACCAAAGAGAACATAGCTATCGATACCCACTTGATCGGCATACTGCCAAACCCACTTGGGGGCTTCTTGATCATATTTGAATCATAGCTTAACCCCTTTGGGTCTGACGTGGATCGTATTCGAATCAGCGTCATTAAACAACTCTTATGGTCACTTGGGGGCTTCCTGTTCAAACATAGGTCGTATTCGAACCAAAGAGAACATAGCTGTCGATGCCCACTTGATCGGCATCGCCACAGCCACTGGGGGCTAACAGATCGTATCCGAATCTTAGCTCAACCCCTTTGGAATGGTTCACTGATCGTATTCGAATCAGAAACCCTTTTGTTCATCATATTTTACAAGTATCAACATTGGATATCTTGCGACCCTCTTGAAAATACAATGGAGTACATTGCAATCCTCCTAGATTAAAATTGGTTACATCAGGTTGTTAAGTACCAGGTGAACTTTTATGTGCCAATTTTCAGGAGTTAAACTTACCCTCAGGGGTTGGCTTATATAAGCCGGAAAAGCAACCGTAAGCATCACAGGGCAGTGCAAGACATTTCTGCAAAGGACATAACAGATTCATATAAACTACAAAGTGCATAGTGACGGCGGCTTATGCAAGTATTAAGGGCCATAAGCATGCGCAAAGGCATAGCAAAACTCAAAGTATTTTCTACTCTGTTACAAGACTCCCCGAGTCTGAATGATGCGGCATTGTTTTTCTACAACGATATAAGCAGGTGGCGCCTGGCAATCTACTCTTGGGGTTGACTTGAAGCCTCCGGGTTATCCTTTTCCGCCTTTCCGCCGGCTGCTTTGTCCTGGAAGGATGATGAGGCCTAGTCAATGCCACTCAAGGCCTCAAACTCAGCTTCATCATCTATTAAACCGGTTGGGTCGACTTCAGGGGCAAAGGTGTGCTTACAGATTGGAGGGATCAAGCTGACATCATCGTAATGCGGCGTGGGGATTCTCCGATTCTCCTTGTCATAACCCAGCTGATACTTGGTGAGGTCAGTGTCGTTTCCAATTTGAGTGGCCACAGGGCGTATATCCCTCACGCAGGTGGTGAAATCCTTTTCATCAAATGGAGTGCCATCCTCCTTTAAACTTGGATACCCAAGAGCGATGTCGGCCGGGTCTACCTCTGGTAACCAGGCTTTGGCCCGACTCAAAGCGGCTATTGCTCCGGCTCTTGCTTGGGCCCGTCTCAACTCTTGAATCTGCTGAGGAAGTATAGCAAGCCGTTGTAACACATCTTGCAAGAGGTGGGGCACATCATTTGATAAGGCTACAACGGCCAAGGCATGTTGTGACCCGATGTACACTTGCTCTACTAGAGTATACACCGCCTTCAATTTGATCAGCATATTCTGTTTGAGGTTTGTGCTCCTGGGGCCTGTATTGGTAAGTATAAGGTAAACCTCAAGTAACAATTGAAGGAATATTTACAATATTTAATACTTGCTTAAGATAACTTACCAAAGATCGCTGAGACCATCCGAGATATCTGGCGTTGTAAGCTGGTCAGTTCGGCTGTTGCATTTGCCAGCGACGCCTCTGCTGTCTCGGCCCGGGTCACCAGTCCGGCCTTTTCGTCAGTCCAAATTTTCTTCTCCGACTCAAAATTTTTCTACAGCTTCTCTTGTTCAGAGACGCTGAATTCAAATTTGGAGTTAGCCTTTTGAACTTCAATCTCCTGGGCTGCCAGGCGGTTCTTCAGGTCAGCAATCTCCGATTCAAATTGACTTATGGTGGCCTGTATTGCACCGGATAGTAGTTAAGATTACGGTAAATAATATTAAGTCCCAAGCACTTTGCAAGCAAAGATACTTGACACTTGGGGGCTATTGTATACCGAAGCTTCCTAAATTATTAAGCCGGTCCTGGATATTAAGTCCCAAATACTTTGCAAGCAAAGATACTTGACACTTGGGGCTAATGTGTATCACAAGTTAAAGGTATTGTGTTACACCCGGTTTAAATATTTTTCTTTAAGCCGGGCAGGCAGCTCTAACAATTTTTCTAAGTCTACATCATATTTATTCATAAGAAATAGACTTGGGGGCTGGTACAGTAAGTATGATTGAAAGTAAGGAAGCATAAGTCATACCTTAGATTTTTGCTGTATTTGCTTCACCATGTCAATTTCCAGGTCACGGCTGCTTTGCACCTGGTTGATATAGCCCGAGATGATCTCTCCAATACTCAAATGAGTATAGTCGGTGATATCCATCTTGGCCTTACGGCATTCTAGCAACTCCTCTTTAGACGAGCATTTGGCAAGGACGGTGGGCCTGGCCGGCTCAACGAATTGAGCCTTGAGAAATTCCACTTCTGGGTCAGCCGTTTTGACTGGGCTAGGTGCCTCCGGGTTAACAGAACCATCAAGAATATCTTCAGCAGGCGGGTCAGAAGTTGGTGCTGCAATGTCTTGAGCTGGCTCAGGCGGCGGTTGATGTGTGGAAGAGTCGGGAGCAGCTATACCCTATTCCGGTTCAGTCACCACAAGGGTTTGGGCCGGTTTATCCTTCTTGGTTTTCTTCCTGGGCTTAACCTGCACGCTGTGGGCAAAGCAGAGAAATAAGTAAAGAAACATGAAGAAAGAAAAACATAAGGTGAATAAATTGATATTACCCAGGGACAGTCTTAAAAGCCGGCATGTTTGATTGCATGGACTCGCCGGATGAAGGAGAGGTATCCTGGAAATTGGAGTCAGAGGAATTGAGAGGTTGACGGATCAGACCCGCCAAAGGTAAAAAAGGGTATAAGTTGGAGATAACCTCAGTACGATGCTTCCGGGTTGTGTCAGGCAAGCCGGAGGATAGCTCTGCATCCTTGCTGGTCTGGGTCTGCCTCCGGTTTTCAAATTGTTGTTGCTTCAAAAGAAAGTCAGGATCTTGGTAAGCCAAAGGGTGTGAAAATCTTACTTTCCGGGTTACTCTTTGAATTTTCTGACGCGGCCAAATCTCAGAGTCGGAGGAGATTATAGTTACCTCTTCCTCGATGGGTTGGCTGTTGCCCGTGTCTTCCTGAAAGAAGGTTAATATCATTAAGGTAGTGATAAAGGAGAAAGGGAAATTAAAAAGTTACCTCTTCCTCATTATCATCAGAATCATCAAGCTGAAACAACTCAGAAGCGCTTGGCTTCCTTTTCCTTGAAGTGGTGGGCTTGGCAGTTTTCCTTTTGGCTCTCTTGGCCGCCCTGGCTTTCTTGGCCGCCTCATGATCATATTGGATTTTCCAGAAGTTATCATTTGCCTATAAAAGGTTATAAAGGGTTATGCGTAAGAATACAGTATAACATGATAAAAAATAACCCGATGGCTGGAAACTTACTGCAGGGGCCGGGTTCTTCTTGCAAAAAGGTAGTAAGCCGAAAGCATTACTATTCACTGTGCCCTCTTTCAACAAAGACTGAGTTGTAGCTTCCACTAAGTCATCTGGTAAGTCGTCAGGACTATGACGCTGAGGGTCATCTTTCTCGCCTGAATAATTACACATTAAGCCAGGGCGGCGACTTAACGGAATTATTCTCCAAGCAACCCAGACTCGGACCAGGTCAATGCCATCTAAGCCGTTCCCTAAAAGAGCTTTAATCTTCTTGATCTTGGGGGTGAGTGGCAGACGTTCAATAGCAGTCAACTTATCTAGCAGCGGGTGAGTAGGTTCAAGGCGCAATGCACGAAAGCCGGGCAGCGGGTTTTCACCAGCCGGAGAAGTATCTTGGCAGTAGAACCATGTCTGGTTCCAGTCCTTTGGATGACTCGGCAATTCAGCATAAGGGAACAGGCAGTCTCTCCGCCTTTGAATCGATATGCCACCAAGCTCCAGACTGGGCCCGTTGGCCCGCTCATTCTGCCGGTTCAAATAGAACAATTCCCTGAACAAAAGTAGGTTGGGTTCTTCTCCAAGGTAGACCTCATAGAAAACTTGGAAGTTGTAGATATTTGACACGGAATTGGGCCCGATGTCTTGAGGTCTTATGTCAAAGAAGTGCAAAACGTCTCTAAAGAATTTTGAACCGGGAGGAGCAAATCCCCGGCTCATGTGATCGGTAAAAATGATCACCTCCCCTTCCTTGGGTTGAGGTTTCTCTTCAGACGGGTCAGGAGCACGATAAGACATGACATCCTTCTTGGGCAGATGGCCAGACTTTACAAACTCGGACAGTTTGCTCTCTGTAACAATGGATGGGACCCAGTTACAGGTAACCGGAGGTTTAACAGCTTTGGGTGCCATTGGATAAATTGAAGCCTACAACAAGATAAAGGAAATTTTCCGGTTTATTATAACCCGGAGAATAAACATTATTGGGTTATTTAGGATGGCAGCTTAAGAAGGGGCCTAATGACATACGGGTAACTATGTGATAATGTTTAATAGTTGCAGGTATTAAAGATGATTAAGGTTTTCTTAAGTCGCTAGAGGCAAGCGGTGCTGACAGCCGGTATTATCTTAAACCGGTTACACGGACTACTATGGCTGAAACAGAGTCAACAGACACAGTTTTTGGCTAAGTGTGGAGCAAACAGGTTTCACAAATTGCAATTATTATTTTGGATCAAACGATGCTCTGGAAAGGGAAAATTTCTAGACCTAAAAAGTACAGGGAAGTTCATATACTCAAGGAGGGCTTCCAAAACAAGGACACCGCGTGACATTTCCCCGAAGGGACGGACATAGGAACGAAGTGAAACACATGCCGGCCAGTCAAGTGTCCTGAACAGTAGTGCTGGGCTAGCAGGACTCCGGTGAACCGGGCTGTAGCGGACTACTATGGCTCGAGGAACACTAGACTATATTTCCCCATAAGAAAGGCTGCGAAGGATAAACAACTAGATTGTCGGATCCCACTCATACCAAGCATTTCAAGCATTCACACAATATGCCTGATATGAGTACATACAACATGGCATCACAACAAAACTCTACAACTCAAGTACTTTATTTAAAGGCTCCAGAGAGCCATACATAACATGTTCATACAAGTAGGGGTCACATGACCCGACACTCAAGTCATACAAGCATACAAGCACAAGCGGAAGTAAATAGTCTGAGTACAGACACTAGAAAGCAAGAAGGCTTCCGAAGCCTGTCTATCTACATAGGGCCCTCCATGGCCAGGATCACCACCTGGGTGTCTAGTCACTCGTCGACATCAAGGTCTACATAAAACCCATCAGAGGGGGCGGTGTTGTCGTCTGAAAACAATAAATAAGCAAACATGAGTACAAGGTACTCAGCAAGGCTTACATCAGATCCTAATATACATGCTCATTCTCAAGAAGGTGGTGGGGTTATTGCAGCAAGCCAGCTTTGACTCTTGGCTCGGCTATCCTACAAAACTCCACTAGTAAAATAGTTTTCACACATGAGTCCACTACTCACCAACACAATACTCCACCGGGGATCCTCCCTCGTCATCCTACGAGAGGGCCATCCTCGGTACTCACACTTATCTTGAGTCTTTTAGTAGTAACCATTACCTTGTCTATGAACTGTATAGGCAACCAAGTAGTCCTTTACCGCGGACGCGGCTATTCGAATAGTTTTATACCCTACAGGGGTGTACTTCTTCATACATGCTTTCACCACTTACCGCCGTTTACACGACATGTACTCGGCAACCTTCAAGCGGAAGCCCAACGAGGGTGTCGGCCACGGCCTACCCAAACACTCAAGTCTCTAGTCCAGTTGTATCTCCTATCTAGGTTCCATTCGCATGGAGTCCGGCCGAGGTTTCCACATACGGCCCTGAACAATGTGAACAGGGTTCCCGAGACACCAAACGGGTGACTCGGTACACCGTGCCACGGTGTATCTACCGCAACATAGCCCACCCCTAGGGTCAGCGCTACGCACGGCCGCCAACACATAACCTACAAACACCAGAAACTATTTGCAACTCCTGGACAGAGTACTAGGGTGAATAAGAAGCCGAGGGGGTCCATTGGTTTCGGGCCTAACATATGGTAGTAACTACATCTTAAATCACACATACAGATCTCAGTTCTTATGGATGGCCTCAATGAAACAACCCACCATGTACTCCTACATGGCCTCTCATCGATACCTTTACCAAATGTTGTTCATCACATCCCTCACATTACCGATATAACCATTTCACTCTAGCCCATCACCCAGATGGACCAGACCTGACACAACTCTAAGCATAGCAGGCATAGCAAGGTAGGAAACACATACATGGCTCAATCAACTCCTACACATGCTAGTGGGTTTCATCTAGTTACTGTGGCAATGACAGGTCATGCAGAGGATAAGGGTTCAACTACCGTAGCACACAGCAGTTTGAATCATGTTGTCTTAATGCAGTAAACAAGAGCAGAAGCGAGAACATGGGTTTGTATCGGAATGATCAATGGTTGCTTGCCTGTTTTAGTGGTAGTAGGGTACTGCCCTTCAGATGGATACTCGGGGTTATCCTCGGAGGCAGAAGAACCTACCACGAAAGACACACCGAACATAATCAACACATGACAATATGCAACAATATGATGCATGCTATGACATGGCAAAATGAATGTGTCTTGGCCTAATGCAAGCTAAAACAGGATGGAATGAACTCATTTGAATCAAAGATTCAAATGTTAGCTCATTTAACATAGCTTTATTAGTGCATTTTCTTATTCTGCTTAAACAGCAAGGTTAACTTGTTTTGTCATGCATGAAACCAATACAGATGGATAGATTGAATTTTTCTGATCATTTTTTATATATAAATCTTTGCATTTGCAGCTATGGTTGATTTTCTATGATTTTAGAAGTTTTGGCTATTTTCTGGAATTTCCTATTAAAGAATAAATCCAGTAATTGAATTAATGCGTCAGCATGACATAGGTGTGACGTCAGCGGGTCAACTGGGTCGGCCAGGTCAAACCTGACTGGTGGGCCCTGTCTGTCAGTGACCCAGCTAATTAACAGAATTAAATTAACACTAATTAGCTATCAATGGGGCCTGGGCCCACATGTCAGTGACTAAACTAATTAAAATTAGTTAAAACTAATCCTAAACTAATTAGCAGACCGGCCCCACCTGTCATAGAATCAGGGGGGTCAACCTGGGCCCACACGGGGTCAAACAGGGTCAACTCGTCGGCGTCTAGCCGCCGGCGAGGCCAAACGCGGCGAAGCAACGCGGGATTTGCACTCCGGCGACCAAAAGAACGGCGGAGACTATCTACGTGATGCGGGGAGGAAGCTGCATCGAGTGGTGGCAGTGGGTGGAGCTGGGGTGGCCGGAAACGTCACCGGCGACGAGTTTGGCGGCGGCCGGAGCTCGGGTGAGGATGAACTAGTTGCTAGGGGGCACGGGGAGGCGCGAGGTTTGGTGCGTTGAGCTCCTGGAGGTGCGGTAGGACTAGTGGACAGGGTGGCGTGGCCATTGGGTGGCCGGAGCCTCGTCGGCGACGAGCTCCGCAGCGGTGCGTGCGGGTGATCTACATGCAGTCGCTACGGGGCTCGAGAGAGAGAACGGAGAGGGTGGGGAGGTGGCTGAGCTCACGGGGGTCTCGTCGAGGCAGTCGGAGAGGTCGGGGATGAGCTGATGCGGCAGGGGCGGCGATAGGGATCTCCGGTGGCTGGAGTTGAGGGCGAGCTCGGTGCAACGTCTCCGGGGCGAGCGAGCGCTCGGGGCTCGACCCACTCGATGTAATCGACGACCGCAGAGCTCGTGGACACGAGGTCGCGGCGTGAGGATGACGAAGGGCATGGCTACGATGACGGTGCGGCGACAGGGGCGTCGGCCATGGTGGGGAACGGCGAAGGGAGAGAGACAGGGGGGAATGACGTGTCCAGGGGCTTCGAGGTGCGACGTGGAGGCGTCCAGGCGTCCAGGGCGCGGGCGGCAAGCAGGTGACGCCGTGGCGAGCTCGGGCACGCCGGCGTCACCTTCCTGCCTGCCTGCCAGGGAAGAAGCAGCTGGCTGGCGCGGGCCAGCACAGTGCTGGGCTGCCAGGTGGGCCGGCTGGTGAGTTAGCTGGGCTGCGCCAGGTAAGTTTCTCTCTCTCTCTTTTTTCTGTTTTTCTTATTATTTATCATTTCTGTAACTTCAGGGCTTTATTAAAAATGCTAGGGCATTACCATAAATCATAAAATTAATCATGGCCACTGCTTAGAATATATCCAACAGCAAACATTTTAGTTTATGATTATTTGAGCATTTAAAATATTTTATAGCATGTAAATGCCCAAATGCAAATACTATAAGGATTAATCCAATGACCTTAGATGTCCTAGAAAAATGTGCACCATTTTTGTCAGGGGTTTTAACCCAAAACAAAAATGGTGGGATTTTTAGAAAGGCATTTCAGGTTCATTGAAAAAGTTTTTAGTAAACCCTAGTTCTTCCAGGGGGTGCTGGGGGTTCTATCATCCCCATTTCAAATTTAAGAGAAAATTGAACATGATGCACACTCTAATGCTTGAACTAGCTAGGGTGTGACACACAGTGAGTTAGTCATGTTTGAAGCCCATGAAGACAAGAAGTATGGCACTTTACAGAGGAGATCTAACATGAAGGCCCAAGGCCCGAAGGAGGATTAGGGCCCGTAGACATAAACCGTCATATGATATGTAACTTATGTTGTAAGGCAAGGAAAAGTAGAAACCGAGCCGGGCACGTGTATGAGCCATCCCCAGGATTCTGTAAACCGCCGGGTGTTAACCTGTGTATATAAAGGAACGACCCGGGGGCGGTTTAGGGACAGCAAACAATAACTCGAGAGCCGGGCAAAGCGGATTCGCTCCCTGGTCATCGAAACCCTAGCAATTCCATCACAACTGGAGTAGGCTTTTACCTTCACCGTAAGGGGCCGAACCAGTATAATTCCTTGCGTCCCTTGTTCGCTTTAACCCCTTCAAGCTAACCCGTCGCGATGGCTCCACGACTATGTCCTTTCACGAGGACATCTGCCATGACAAAACCACGACAATTGGCACCCACCGTGGGGCTATTGCATGATGGTTTCGAGTTCTTGAAGGACAGCTTCGAAGGGCTTAAGGGATATGCTGTGGGCCGGATGACCAAGAGTCGTCGCGGCAAACTCTACATCGACAACGCAGGCTGGGGCCCCAAGGCTGGCTCGATTGAGTACGGGTACCGGGTCCCCTTTGGCGGAATACATGTTTTCATTGGCAATATCGGCGAACCGGGCCCTGAGCCGGACATCTGCACCGACATCATTGAGACGGCTCAGTGTGCAAGACCTGCCCGAGTTCAGTCTGCCGTAAAGCATGCCTTCATGGGAGTCATCCACGGGGTGGAATCTAAGGATAGATCGGTATCTAGTGGCAAAACCGTTGTCTACTCTGACGACGAGTCTTCAACCAGAGAGACCGAGTCGCTATATCAGCTGCATGATGGCCGGATTAGTGGCGGTTCCGATGGCAACAGTATTCCGGACCTCTCTTATCCGCCGAGACGAGTTGCGATCTTCATGGCCGGTACCCAATAGGTGCAGCATTCTTCTACCGCCGCAGCGGTGATTTCCGGTTCAGCAGCTGCAACACCACCCGGGGCAGGGGGCTCTGCACCACCGCCGGCTCAGGATTTGTCCGATTTATTCGACACTTTGGCAATGTTGCTACAGCTGAGGTTAATCGGTAGATCTGGATCGGCATAACGCAGAGATTTCAAAGGAGAAGGATCAGATAGCTCAAGCTAAGGTAGATCTGGCAGCACAGAACACCAGGATGGCCGCAGAGCGAGCCGAGTTAGAGGCACATGCTTACCGGCTTATGCTGGATCAGAGCGCATCAAATGATGTCATGAGGAGAAGGTACCGGTCTCACCTGCCTCCGGTTTACGAGGGAAGGAATCTCTTTAACACGCCAGGACCAGGAACCAGCAACCAGCCGGTGGTAAACCGGGCGGAGGCACCTGGAACGAGGGCGCCGGTTCAGCCACGCGCGATGGATCCGCCTCGTCAGAACAATGTCCTACCACAACACGTCTCAACGCCTCCGGGTCATTACTCTAACCCGTTGGATAACATCATCGCCGCCGCTTCACGATTTGTAGCTCTCCCGATCGAAGGCGAGTCTCCAGTAGCAATGGAAACACGATGGGCTAGAGAGCTCCTTCAGACAGCTTTGACCCAACAGCAGGCTTATTCGTACAATCATGAGAGGATTCATTCCACCCCCCGTCCAAGTCGGAGCTACAGTAGGCATATTGATGAACAGGCTGTATCAAGTAGTGCGAGAAACTGTAACCCGCCGTGAGGGCATAACCCGGAGGGTGGCGGCGCTAATGCCCAGGATGTGGTGGATCACGGTCGAGCACGTCGAGAAGCCAAGTTAGCAGTGCAATACGCGGCTCGTCAGCTTACTCCGGTTTGTCCGACCACTTCAGTGGAGCCAGGTGTGGTTTTTAATTCTTTGGGGGTGCCGTGTCTCACCCCATCCTTACATAATGTACGGCTGCCCAAGGACTTCAAGGGTCCTCGTAAGGTGCCCAATTACACTGCCGATTTACCCCCCGAATCATGGGTCGAGAGCTATGAGATGGCGATGGAGATGCTAGATGTGGATGATGCGGCATGTGCCAAGTACTTCACCATGATGCTGGAAGGAACAGCTCGTACCTGGCTGAAAAGTTTACCAGCTAACTCCATTGGATCATGGGCTGAGTTAAAAAGTCGGTTTATCCAGAATTTCAAAGATACATGTAAGCAGCCCATGTCAATTGTGGACCTAGCCGCCTATGTTCAAGAGGATGGGGAGTCTATAACTCATTGGGTAAAGCGAGTCTCAGCTATTTTGCATTCATCATACCGCATCAATGCTGATACAGCAGTCTTGACGTTGGAAGGCAATTGCCAGTTTACGTCGTAGAAACTGAAGTTGGGAAGGCTCAAGCGTCACTGCAATGACATGGCAGCGCTTATGGCAGCCCTGGTTAAGTATGCCGATTCAGACAGTACTAAGGACCCTGAGTCTGAGGATGAAAAGCCGGGGAAGGGAAAGAAGAATGGCGGTGCCAAGGGGCAGCAACATAACCCGGTGGGCCATGGGAACAACGGTAAGCGCAAGGTGGATAATAACTTGGACTTTGTGGCTAACACCAACACCCAAGATAATGGTCAGTGCCGCAAGGGTAAACCGCCCCAGCGGGGTGGAGGATCAGGTCCCAATCTTGAGCGCCTGCTAAACCAGCCTTGCCCAAAGCATGGGTCGAAAGAAAGGCCAGCTACGCATCTTTGGAAAGATTGCTTCATTATGCGGGAATTTAAAAATTCAAATCTTTTTCAATATGACCATGGACCGCCCGGTGGTTCAGGAGGCGGTTTCCATGGGCCGGGTTATGGTGGTGGTAGCTCCGGTTCAGGATTTCAAGGCAACCAAACCGGACCTGGCAATCAAGGCAGTTAGGGTAACCAGGGCGGCTATAATCATCAGGGAAATCAGCAGCAACAACAATCGGGTTATCAGAGTAATCCAAAGCAGTTGAATAGTGGGCAGTACCATGTCTTCACCACTAGTTTGTGTAAGCGTGATCAGAAGCTTCATAAAAGGGCAGTAAACTTCGTTGAACCGGCAGTGCCCTGTTACTTGCGCTGGTCCGAACAGCCCATTTTGTGGAGTCGAGAGGATCATCCACCCCGGGTTGATAATCCAGGTCATCTCGCCTTAGTGGTGGCACCTCAGGTTGGGGGGTATAAGTTCACCAAAGTACTCATGGACGGAGGGAGCAGTATCAATATTCTTTACTATGAAACCTTCCGTCGCATGGGGTTGACAGGTAAAAATCTTAAACTGTCAAACACTGTTTTTCATGGTGTGGTGCCTGGTAAATCGGCGTACCCAGTTGGCAAGATAGATCTAGAGGTTGCTTTTGGAGATGATCATGATTCAAGATCAGAGACATTGACTTTTGAAGTGGTGAAAATCAAGAGTCCATATCATGCCCTGTTTGGACGGTCGGCTTATGCTAAGTTCATGGCAAGGCCCTGTTATGTTTATCTGCAGCTTAAGATGCCAGGTCATAAGGGGACAATCACAGTAAATGGGAGCAGGAAGATTGCTTTGGAATGTGAAGAAGGTGATGCGGCTTATGCTGAGTCGGTTTGTGCAACGGAGGAGCTGAAGTTCTATAAGGACAATGTTGATCCGGCAGATATGACTTCTCTGAAAAATCCAACTACAGAGCATGATCCGGCTTTGAAATTTAAATCGGCCGAGGAGACTAAGCTGGTTGACTTTGTTCCTGGCGATTCATCCAGGCAGTTCAGCATCAGTGCTAACCTGGATCCAAAATAGGAAAGCAAGCTCATCGAGTTCATCCGTGAGAACCGGGACATCTTTGCATGGAAACCTTCTGATATGCCAGGTGTACCGAGGGAACTCGCTGAGCACACTCTTAATATAGATCCTAAGTTTAAACCGGTCAGGCAGTTTCTCCGCCGCTTCAATGAAGAAAGGCGCAAGGCTATTGGTGAGGAGGTAGCCCGGCTTTTGGCAGCAGGGTTTATTGTGGAGGTCTTTCACCCTGAGTGGCTAGCTAATCCGATGCGGGTACTTAAGAAGAACTGCACTTGGCGTATGTGTGTGGACTACACAGATTTGAACAAGGACTGTCCAGCTGATCCTTTTGCTCTCCCTCGTATTGATCAAATTATTGATGCTACGGCGGGTTGTGACCGTTTGTGTTTTCTGGACGCTTATTCTGGTTATCATCAGATCAAAATGGCAGTTAAGGACCAAGAGAAGACAACTTTCATAACTCCCTTTGGAGCCTTCTGCTATGTATCTATGCCTTTTGGGCTCAAGAGTGCCCAGGCGACTTATCAGCGCTGTGTACAGAATTGTCTTCATAAACAGATTGGGCGCAATGTTCATGCTTATGTGGATGATATTGTGGTGAAGTCCAGAAAGGAGGAAACACTGATAGATGACTTGAAGGAGACTTTTGATAACCTCCAGGTTTATAAGATGATGCTTAATCCAGCCAAATGTGTCTTTGGTGTACCGGTGGGCAAGCTCTTGGGTTTTCTGGTGTCTAACAGGGGCATTGAAGCTAATCCAGAGAAGATCATAACTATTACGTCTCTGGCTAAACCGGCGTGTATTAACGATATGCAGCGGCTGGCGGGTCGTATTGTAGCATTGAGCCGGTTTATCCGCCGTTTGGGAGAAAAGGCAATCCCTCTGTATCAGATGATGAAGAAGACAGACCATTTTGTCTGGAGTGATGTTGCCAATGAAGCCTTTGAGAGTTTAAAGCGTCAGTTAGTTGAACCGCCTATCCTTGTTGCTCCTGTTGATAAAGACCCTTGTTGCTATATGTGGCTGCTAATGCCCGGGCTGTTAGTGTGGCTATTGTTGTGGAGCACAAGGAGGCCGGAAAGGAGTATCCGGTTCAACGGCCGGTTTTATTACATCAGTAAGGTGCTTATTGAGTCCAAGCAGAGGTACCCACATTGGTAGAACCTAGTGTATGGGGTTTTCATGGCAAGCCGGAAGCTCAAGCATTATTTTCAGGGTCATCCTATCACGATGGTTAGTTCTGCCCCCTTGGGGGATATCATCCAAAACAGGGAAGCAACTGGCCGGGTCACCAACTGGGCTATTGAGCTTGGGCCTCACGGGTTAAAATATATACCTCGTACAACAATCAAGTCCCAAGCACTTGTGGATTTCATCAACAACTGAACAGAGTTGCAGGCACCGGAGGAAAATCCAGGTAACACTTATTGGACTATTCATTTTGATGGGTCAAGACAATTGGAAGGCTCAGGGGCTGGAGTCATATTAACTTCCCCACGAGGCGATAAGTTTTGTTATGTTCTCCGTTTAATGTTCCCTTGCACTAACATGCAGCTGAATATGAGGCCTTGCTCCATGGTCTTCGGATGGCTAAGGAGATGAATTTAAGCCGGGTTAAGTGCTTTGGTGACTCCGACCTGGTAGCTCAACAGGTGTCTGGCACTTGGGATTCCAAGGATCCACTCATGGTAGCGTATCGACGAGAGGTAAACATAGTGGCGGGTCATTTCAAGGGTTATCACACTACTGTAATCCCTTATTATCAGTGCCAAGTCATCTTGACTTATGAAGCTTAACCATGTTGGGATAATATCTCATTTCTAATTCCTTCTCTGAATTCCATTCAAATAAAAAAAATGCAAAATGAAGTTGATCAAAACTTGTTGGAAAAATGTTCACCTTCTAGCAAATATTCCAAAACAAATGTTGTTAAGGAAAACAATATAATCTTCAACTCATATGGGTCTAAGCATTAAAAACAGTGCCAAAACAACACTTTAAATGCCCTATTCTTTTTTCTAAAAATTCAAATGAATTCCAAACTTGCCTAAACTTTTTGTGGAAGTGTCTAAAATCACCAGGGATTTAATGGCACCCTTCCCAAGTTTTTCCCGAGTCAATAGACTGCCCAAATAATTCATTTCCTCTCTCTGTTATAAAATAAAGAGAAAACAAGGCAGCCCACTGGGCACATGGGCCATGAGTGCACAGTGTGCCGGCCCAGCCCACCTCCCATCTCCGTCTTCCTCTGTTCACAGAAGCCCCCGTGGACGCCGGGCGCATGTCCATGGCGCCGATGGCCACGGGGCAGCCATCCGCCGGTGCCCCGAGAGGATAAGAGACCCCTCCTCGCCCTGGAACAAACCCTAGACGCCCCCTCCATTTCCCCTCTTCGCCCCGCCTCCTTCCCCACCACGTGCGGCCGACACCATTGTCGCCGCGCCTGCGGCGATCTCGCGGCCACCGTGCTTCCCTACCTTCGGGAGGCTCTCTAGCAGTTGCGCCGCGCCCTTCTTCGTCATCCACGCCACTACATTGAGCTCGGCGAGCCGCAACGCCATCGCCATGTCTTCTGCTTCCTCTCCGATCGCCGACGTCCGCCGCTTCGATCTGTCACATCCGGCGCCTCTCCGAGCCCACTACCCTGCCCTGCCGGACCGCTGTGAGCCCCGCCCCACCTCCTTCCTTCCTCTGCCCCGCTCTCCTACCGTAGCTAGCTAGGGCCGAGGCCGCACACCACCGAGCCCCTCCGTCCGCCATCGACGGGGAATACCTCGCTGCCGTGTTCACCATCGCGCTCTGCTGATGTGCACGTGCTCCTGGAGCCCCGTAGGTGCCTCCTAGCGCCTTGGTTTGCTCGGTTGCGAGCTGCAACCTCGCACCCGACCGAGCACGTGCGTCGTCCATCGCCCTGCTCGTCGTTGCCGCTGGTGTGCCCGCGCGCGCTATGCATCCCTGGCCGCGCCCCTACCCCGTTTGATAGCGCCCGTCAGCGACTGGCCCGTGCGCACGGCCTCGCCCCCCTGCTCGCCGGCGACGCTGCTGCTGCTCCACTGCCGTCTCGTGCAGCCCTGCCCCGACCCCTGTCCGCGCGGCCTCTCTCCAGCGCCGCCTCGCCGCCACTACCTGCCGCTCTTCGTCCGGCCTGCCAAACCGCCCGCTGCCGAGCGCCGCGCCGCCTCTAGCTACCCTGCGCCGCTCGTCTCGCACCGGCCCACGCCCCGCTGGCCGCCGGCGCCCCGACGCCCGCGCGCCCTCTCCCCTGGTGGCCTGGGCGGGTGCCCTAACAGGCGGCTCCCGTGCCCGGCAACTGCGTGGCCACGCCCGCCTCGCTAAGGTCTGGGCCACTAGCCAAGGGCCCCCACGCCCCTGTGTAAAAAAGGGTAAAAATAATAATATTATTATTTTAAGAAAAGCTAAATATAAAATGATTAATTAGTTAATTAATCAAATAGTTAATTAACTAACTTAATTAACCTTGCTTAGTTAGCCTAAAGAACTAGTTTAATTAATTTAAACCTGCTTAATTAATTAGGTCAATGACAGTGGGCCCCTGTTGACAGTTTGACCAAGTCAACTGATCTGTTGACTGCTGACATCATGATGACGTCAGGCTGATGTCATCACCATGTTTTCCATTTAAGTTAAATCTATTAATTCCAGAATATTGTTTAAATCTTTGAAAATTAATAGAAAATAAACCGTAACCCCGATGAAAATGTTTTCTATATGAAAGTTGCTCAGAAAAATCCAACGAATCCAAATGCGCGGCCCTTTCACCGATCACATGCCCCTAGCATGCTGAACAAGGAACTATCCCCTCTCTTTCATTTGTCCGGAATCCGCCTAACACCGGGAATTCATCCTCGGATGTTTATCCCGTCCGTCTGCAACGTGTGGTACTATGTTTGGGCAACCATAGCTCTGCCTGTCGTCATGATATGCCTTGTGATGCATTGTTTGCTCTGTATTTACTGTTTCTTCCCCCTCTTCCCTCCGGTAGACCCTGAGACTGATGATGCCGCTGTGATCGACTACGTCACCGACGACCCCTCCTTGCCAGAGCAACCAGGCAAGCAAACCCCCCTTGAGCATTTCGATATCGCCCATTTCTTTCCCTCTCATGCTTGCATTAGAACTGCTACTGCTTTCTGTATGATCCTACTCTGATGCATAGCATGTTTTTGTTACCTGCTTTCATACCTTACCTGCTTATCCTAAACTGCTTAGTATAGGTTGGTTAGTGATCCATCAGTGACCCCCACCTTGTCCCAGTTGCCTCGCTTTATGTTCGATGACTCGATCAACGTGATCGATGTCCAGGCCCCGACACCGCACATCACCCCCCTAGTTGTACAACGCTGCAGATTTACCATCGAGTGCCGAGGGTGGAACCTCTTACATCACTCCCGATGAGATCTCTGCAGTGTAGCTATACGGTCGAGGTCATCAAGGGTGATTTCCTCCTTAACCACTTTCGTTACCGCTCTGTCGTGCAACCCCTCAAGTGTGAACCTCGAGGGTGGATCCTCTTACGTTCACCTTGATGATAACATCGAGTGGGATTCACTGGGGGTGATTCCTCGGGTTTTCCCCTTGGTGTTAGACACACAGTTACTATGGTTACTATGACTTTACACTGAGCCATGTTACTAAAGACGGGTCATCCCTGAGGGGTACCCGCGCGAGCTTAATAGCGAGTGATGTGGAGTCGGGTTGACCTGGAAGGTGCCCGCGAGATACTTACGAGGCATGGCCGGGCATTCTTAGCCCTTGCCGCAAGTACTCGAGACGGGGCGACAGGGTCACATCGATCGCGAGTCTCTGCTCATTACCTTGCGTTCCTAATCCACTATGATTTGGATATTTGATCCGAGGGGCCTCTGGCCTGATGGCACTAACCATCACGTGGGCACAGTATGGGCGTTCTGCGTCGTATACATCAGCCGAAGCTTAATAGACGTCAGTGACTGAGCGGCGCGCGCCAGGTTGGACTGGTAAGCACCTACCTTGTTGAAGGAGGTAGCTAGGTCTGCTCACCGGCCACCGACGCAACGTGTAGGAGTTCCCGAGGAGATGGCCCATGACCCCTGGGGGCATAGGTTTAGTCCGGCGTGCTGGCCTCTCTATTAAGCCTAGGTCTGGTTGCGGCGTATTGTTTGGCCGAGCCCGGGCATGACCCAGGAAAGTGTGTTCGGCCGGAGTTAATCGAGCGTGGTGGGTAAGTTGGTGAACCCCTACAGGGAAGAAAACATCTATCGATAGCCTGTCCTACGGTAACGGACACTTGGAGTTGTATCCCGATCGATACAAATAGAACTGGATACTTGAGATGAGACATGGTGATGAGAATTGGATTGTGATGATAACTAGTTAGTATGGCTCTGGGATTGCTTTCTCGCTAGGAGCCGAGAAAGGATCTCTGGCCGAGGTTGATAACACTACTACTTTACATTATGTTGATTTGTACTCTTCTAGATGCTTGAAGATGCTAGTCTTCGATAGGCTAGGTTTTCCCCTTCCCTTCTGGCATTCTGCAGTTTAGTCCACAGATACAACCCATTCCTTTGATACAGATGCATACTTAGTTTAGATCTGATGTAAGTCTTGCGAGTACTTTGGATGAGTACTCACGGTTGCTTTGCTATCTCTTTTCCCCCATACCCAATTGTTGCGACCAGATGACGGATCCCAGGAGCCAGACGACACCACTGATGACTACTGCTACCCCGAGGGTGCCTACTACCACGTGGAGGCCCCTGATGACCAGGAGTAGTTAGGAGGCTCCCAGGCAGGAGGCCTTGCCTTTTCGATCGATGTTGCTTTTGTGCTAGCCTTCTTAAGGCAAACTTGTCTAACTTATGTCTGTATTCAGATATTGTTGCTTCCACTGACTCTTGTGTATTCGAGCTTATGTATTCGACCCCTCGAGGCCCTTGGCTTGTAATATAAAGCTTGTATTATTTTAATTTGTGTCTAGAGTTGTGTTGCGATATCTTCCTGTGAGTCCTTGATCTTGATCGTACACATTTGCGTGTATGATTAGTGTGCAATTGAATCGAGGGCGTCACAAGTTGGTATCAGAGCCGACTGCCTGTAGGAATCCCCCTTCCACACTCTTTGGTCAAAGTTGAGTCGAGTCACTACAAAAACTTTTACTAACATGGTTGTGTGTCTTACGGGCCCATGTCGCCATTTGGGGGGTATTAGGATCTTTTATTCCTCGTCTATACTCTGGGACTCTGACTCTCTTCTATTTGGGTTAAAAGGTTTTACTAACTCGAACATTAGGATCTCATGATCACATCCGCCCGGAGAGCCCCCTTCTTTCAGATGATCGCCTGCTGCATCAGAAGATTCCGAAGATACTCTACGATATTCTCTTTAGACTTTGTGTCTGTGCCTTTGCAATTCCTTACCACCGAAATATCCTTATGGGTAACTACACACACTTACCAATCTTACATTCTACCCCATTGATCTTGTTATTACAAGATGCCCTGAACTGCTCTCCTTTTTCCGGGAATCCTTTGAGCTTACCGCCTTGCAGTTCCTTTTCGTCTGAATACCCCTACAGATAACTTTGTGCACCTATCGAGTATCCGCTCATCCTCAGTTGATTCTTGTACTTCACAAAAGTCTTCGTAATACCATTCGTTCTTGTGAAAATCCTCAACAACCTATTGTTCTTGAATTTCTTGCTTGCTTGCATTATGGTTAATACCATAAATCTAGTAATCTTATTGTCAGCCTTTGCCATTATCATTTTGGTTCCGTTGATACAATGTGTTGCGAATGCTCACAATCCTCAATCAGATTCTAGAATTCATCCTTCCGGCTCAGGCGTCATTTTAACATGTGCTGAATCTCGATCAATCAAATTGCCATCGATTGTACCTCTAAGGCTATTCAACCTATCCATCCCTAATCAGGGCATTGCTTCTGATCCCTTGTCATGGAATTCATAATTCCTTTGCAATTGAACTTTGAGTTAGTCAGTTGTTTCTATAATCCGATCTCCTTGCATTCTTTCTTCCTCTGATTGGATATTGATGCTCACATCATATCCTTGTGGACCACCAGACCCGCCCTTTTTCGGATTTTATCCGACAACTTCCTTCATATTCAATAAGCTTGTGAGCCTTTCCTCGGATACATAATGCTTTTGGTAAATTGTATCCTCCACTTTCTCAAGCATGCTCTACTACCGAGCTTGTGTTAGTTATTCTCGAAATTTATGATATATGTTCCTAAGATGCCCCGATGGGTTGAAACTATGCCTTCCCTAATCTGTGTGAACTCAAAAGTTATGCGGGTTATACTCTACTGGATTTTCGTCAGATAAGATTTCAATATTACAGCTTCATCAAGAGCGAGAAGTAAAATGAAAGGTTATGCATTGTAGAAGTGGGAGTCGATCCTGAACCTTGTGTTCATGCCCACGGACACGGTGTGGGACTTATCATGAAAGCTTCTTGCAAGGAGATTTAATCATTTGAATATTCTTCCGGTATCGTAAATTGGATCCCTTGCAGTTATGGTCTCAACCATATTTCCTCCTTGATCTCTTTCACTGGGTAAGTTAAAATTACCTATCCTCTGCAAATCATTCCCCGTCCAACCTCTACTCCGATTTACCTTCTGGAATTACACCTAGTACTTGATACTGGGAAGCTTTATACCCCATCACATCATTCCTAGCCTGGTCGGCTATATTTTATCATGTCAACTTTTTATCTGTGCTACCTGGTCCATATGCCCGGAGCAACTTCCGACGATGAGCTAAGCTTACGTGGATCTTCCTCATCTTATCATTTCACCTCGAACAACAAGCTTGACTTTGAGCTTGTGTCGAATCCGTGGTTCTCAAAGCCTTTCACTTCATCCTCCCTTTTTTGCTCAAGGGCATCTTCATAGAGTCTCTCGACAAACTTTGTATTGATCACCGTCACACTTTGGCTTCTTCAGAGATGTCAATTGAATTCATGGCTAGAAATACCATCCTTGCCTCTCGATGATTTGTGTCAGCATCAACAACATTCTTGTCTTCCCCCCAACACAAACTTGATCATATTGATTTTGGGAATACATCCTTGTTGACATGTCGATGGATTGCTACTGAGCCCGTCGGCCACACCCTCATCTTTTCCCTGCTAAAATTGTATGGCTTATTTTCTAAGTTGTTTCTGATGGATCCTTGGTGTATCCAAAGTCTGACCTTTGCTTGAAACCTTGACAATGCTATCTCGAAGCATGTCTGTGGTAATTCGATCTCCAATAAGAACATTTGAAGCACGATACTAAATTTTCTTTATCAATTATCCAAACACCGTTGTATGGGTAATGTCATGAAATTCTTTTCGCTTACCTAATTGGTTATCTACTTACTATCCTGTCATGGATATCATCCTCTGCTTGTCCTTGGGAAGGATATACTCCTGATAATTGTGTTTAAACACATTTTCCTTTCCATTGTTCTAATTAATATACTAATCATATTTTTTCCTTTCCATTCTTTTGTTTAACCTTTCCGCTAAACTAACTTATCTCAGTAGAGATAATTTTCCTGCTTATGTAAACACCTCGGTGTGCTAACTCTGTCAGTAAGACCCTGTTACTATTGTTGATGACATTCCGGTAGCCACCGATGGACGAGAACTTTGCCTAATAGCCCGCCTCATTCAATGAGCAGGATAATGGTTCTCTTCGTCCCTCGCCCTTGGTACCAACGTTGTTGCCAACATAACTGACAGGCTACCCTCTGACATGCCTTGCTATCATAGCCGTGCAAGATGCCAGCACCCTTCCTACTTTTAACTCACATGGTGGGCCCATAACCCACAGTTCCACAGGATCGAAACCTGACTCTCCTGTACCCCCCTGTTTTGAAGGTTAGTACTCACGCTTGGCTTCGTATCATGTCACGAGCCACCTTCCGAGAGATGATCTATTCCTGATGCTCTGAACTCCTTTCTTACACTCGGTTCAGGTATCAATCGTTTGTCCATCCGCTTGAAACTTCCTATTGTACCTTCATACTTTGCTCTCAATGTTTTATTAAATTTCAACTCGAGAGATACTTCTGCCTCATTCCCTGCATTGTTCACCAGACAATTAACCCTATAAGGGTCAGTTCACCTGAAGTTAGTCTTTACTTCCACACTTAAATCTCGGGACGAGATTTCTTGTAGTGGAGGAGATTTGTAACATCCCCAGCATCACACTACTGTAATCCCTTATGATCAGTGCCAAGTCATCTTGACTTATGAAGGTTAACCATTTTGGGATAATATCTCATTTCTAATTCCTTCTCTGAATTCCATTCAAATAAAGAAATGCAAAATGAAGTTGAATAAAACTTGTTGGAAAAATGTTCACCTTCTAGCAAATATTCCAAAACAAATGTTGTTAAGGAAAACAACATCATCTTCAACTCATATGGGTCTAAGCATTAAAAACAGTGCCAAAACGACAATTTAAATGCCCTATTCGTTTTTCTAAAAATTCAAATGAATTCCAAACTTGCCTAAACTTTTTGTGGAAGTGTCTAAAATCACCAGGGATTTAATGGCACCCTTCCCAAGTTTTTCCCGAGTCAATAGACTGCCCAAATAATTCATTTCCTCTCTCTGTTATAAAATAAAGAGAAAACAAGGCAGCCCACTGCGCACATGGGCCATGAGTGCATAGTGTGCTGGCCCAGCCCACCTCCCATCTCCGTCTTCCTCTGTTCACAGAAGCCCCCGTGGACGCCGGGCGCACGTCCATGGCGCCGATGGCCACGGGGCAGCCATCCGCCGGTGCCCCGAGAGGATAAGAGACCCCTCCCCGCCCTGGAACAAACCCTAGACGCCCCTTCCATTTCCCCTCTTCGCGCCGCCCCCTTCCCCACCGCGTGCGGCCGACACCATTGTCGCCGCGCCTACGGCGATCCCGCGGCCACCGTGCTTCCCTACCTTCGGGAGGCTCTCTAGCAGCTGCGCCGCGCCCTTCTTCGTCATCCACGCCACTGCATCGAGCTCGGGGAGCCGCAACGCCATCGCCACGTCTTCTGCTTCCTCTCCGATCGCCAACGTCCGCCGCTTCGATCCATCGCCTCCGGCGCCTCTCTGAGCACACTGCCATGCCCTGCCGGACCGCTGTGAGCCCCGCCCCACCTCCTTCCTTCCTCTGCCCCGCTCTCCTACCGTAGCTAGCTAGGGCCGAGGCCGCGCACCACCGAGCCCCGCCGTCCTCCATGGACAGGGAATACCTCGCTGTCGTGTTCGCCATCGCGCTCTGCTGATGTGCACGTGCTCCTGGAGCCCCATAGGTGCCTCCTAGCGCCTTGGTTTGCTCGGTTGCGAGCTGCAACCTCGCACCCGACCAAGCCCGTGCGCCGTCCATCGCCCTGCTCGTCGTTGCCGCCGCCATGCCCGCGTGCGCTATGCATCCCTGGCCGCGCCCCTACCCCGTTTGCCAGCGCTCATCGGCGACCGGCCCGCGTGCACGGCCTCGCCCCCCTGCTCGCCGGCGACGCTGCTGCTGCTCCACTGCCGTCTCGTGCAGCCCTGCCCCGACCCCTGTCCACGCGGCCTCTCTGCAGCGCCGCCTCGCCGCCACTGCCTGTCTCTCGTCGTCCGGCCTGCCACACCGCCAGCTGCCGAGCGCCGCGCCACCTCTAGCTACCCTGCGCCGCTCGTCTCGCACCGGCCCACGCCTCACTGGCCGCTGGCACCCCGACGCCTGCGCGCCCTCTCCTCTGGTGCCTGGGCGGGCGCCCTAACGGGCGGCTCCCGTTCCCGGCAACCGTGTGGCCACGACGCCCCACTAAGGTCTGGGCCACTAGCCAAGGGCCCCCACGCCCTTGTGTAAAAAAAGGGTAAAAATAATAATAGTATTTTTTAAAAAAAGCTAAATATAAAATAATTAATTAGTTAATTAATCAAATAGTTAATTAACTAACTTAATTAACCTTGCTTAGTTAGCCTAAAGAACTAGTTTAATTAATTTAAACCTGCTTAATTCTAGAATATTGAAAGTTTGACCAAGTCAACTGATCTGTTGACTGCTGACGTCATGATGATGTCAGGCTGATGTCATAACCTTGTTTTCCATTTAAGTTAAATCTGTTAATTCTAGAATATTGTTTAAGTCTTTGAAAATTCATAGAAAATAAACCTTAACCCCGATGAAATGTTTTCTATATGAAAGTTGCTCAGAAAAATCCAACGAATCCAAATGCGCGGTCCATTCACCTGTCACATGCCCCTAGCATGCTGAACAAGGAACCGTCCTATCTCTTTCATCTGTCTGGAATCCGCCTAACGCCGGGAATTCATCCTTGGATGTTTATCCCGTCCGTCTGCAACGTGTGGTACTACGTTAGGGCAACCCTAGCTCCGCCCGTCGTCATGATATGCCTTGTGATGCATTGTTTGCTCTATATTTACTGTTTCTTCCCCCTCTTCTCTCCGGTAGACCCCGAGACCGATGATGCCGCTGTGATCGACTACGTCACCGACGACCCCTCCTTGCCAGAGCAACCAGGCAAGCAAACCCCCCTTGAGCATTCCGATATCGCCCATTACTTTCCCTCTCATGCTTGCATTAGAACTGCTACTACTTTCTGTATGATCCTACTCTGATGCATAGCCTGTTTTTGTTACCTGCTTTCATACCTTACCTGCTTATCCTAAACTGCTTAGTATAGGTTGGTTAGTGATCCATCAGTGACCCCCACCTTGTCCCAGTTGCCTTACTTTATGTTCGATGACTCGATCAACATGATCGACGTCCAGGCCCCGACACCGCACATCACCCCCCCTAGTTGTACAACTCTACAGAGTTACCATCGAGTGCCGAGGGTGGAACCTCTTACATCACCCCTGATGAGATCTCTGCAGTGTAGCTATACGGTCGAGGTCATCAAGGGTGATTTCCTCCTTAACCACTTCCGTTACCGCTCTGTCGTGCAACGCCTCAAGTGTGAACCTCGAGGGTGGATCCTCTTACGTTCACCTTGATGATAACATCAAGTGGGATTCACCGGGGGTGATTCCTCGGGTTTTCCCCTTGGTGTTAGACACACAGTTACTATTGTTACTATGACTTTACATTGAGCCATGTTACTAAAGACGGGTCATCCCTGAGGGGTACCCGCGCGAGCTTAATAGCGAGTGATGTGGAGTCGGGTTGACCTGGAAGGTGCCCGCGAGATACTTACGAGGCGTGGCCAGGCATTCTTAGCCCTTGCCGCAAGTACTCGAGATGGGGCGACGGGGTCACATCGATCGTGAGTATCTGCTCGTTACCGTACGTTCCTAATCCACTATGATTTGGATATTTGATCCGAGGGGCCTCTAGCCTGATAGCACTAACCATCACATGGGCATAGTATGGGCGTTTTGTGTCGTATACATCAGCCGAAGCTTAATCGACGTCAGCGACTGAGCCACGCACGCCGGGTTGGACTGGTAAGCACCTACCTTGTTGAAGGAGGTAGCTAGGTATGCTCACCGCCCGCCCACGCAACGTGCAGGAGTTCTCGGGGAGATGGCGCATGACCCCTGGGGGCATAGGTTTAGTCCGGCGTGCTGGCCTCTCTATTAAGCTAGGTCGGGTTGCGGGGTATTGTTTGGCTAAGGCCGGGCATGACCCAGGAAAGTGTGTTCGGCCGGAGTTAATTGAGCGTGGTGGGTAAGTTGGTGCACCCCTGTAGGGAAGAAAACATCTATCGATAGCCTGTCCTATGGTAACGGACACTTGGAGTTGTATCCTGATTGATATAACTAGAACTGGATACTTGAGATGAGACATGGGGATGAGAATTGGATTGTGATGATAACTGGTTAGTATGGCTCTGGGATTGCTTTCTCGCTGGGAGCCTATAAAGGATCTCTGGCCGAGGTTGATAACACTACTACTTTACATTATGTTGATCTGTACTCTTCTAGATGCTTGAAGATGCTAGTCTTCGATAGGCTAGATTTTCCCCTTCCCTTCTGGCATTCTGCAGTTTAGTCCACAGATACAACCCATTCCTTTGATACAGATGCATACTTAGTTTAGATCTGATGTAAGTCTTGCGAGTACTTTGGATGAGTACTCATGGTTGCTTTGCTATCTCCTTTCCCCCATACCCAATTGTTGCGACCAGATGACGGATCCCAGGAGCCAGACGACACCACTAATGACTACTTCTACCTCGAGGGTGCCTACTACCACGTGGAGGCCGCTGACGGCCAGGAGTAGTTAGGAGGCTCCCAGGCAGGAGGCCTTGCCTTTTCGATCGATGTTGCTTTTGTGCTAGCCTTCTTAAGGCTAACTTGTCTAACTTATGTCTGTATTCAGATATTGTTGCTTCCACTGACTCTTGTGTATTCGAGCTTACGTATTCGAGCCCTCGAGGCCCCTGGCTTGTAACATAAAGCTTGTATTATTTTAATTTGTGTCTAGAATTGTGTTGTGATATCTTCCTGTGAGTCCTTGATCTTGATCGTACACATTTGCGTGTATGATTAGTGTACGATTGAATCGAGGGCGTCACAAGGTTGACCATATAGACCGGTGAAAGAATGAAGCGGCGGACGCTTTAAGTCGCTTAGGCTCTCAGTGTAAACCGGTGCCGCCCAATGTCTTTTTGGATGTGCTACATAATCCGTTGGTCGAGTTACCTATGGAGGAGGATTTGGTTGTTCCTTTGTACTCTGCATCTTAAGTTAAATAATCGCCATTTGTTCCTATATTTTCACATCTATATTTACTCTTAACAAAATGTAGAATAAAGGCAATGCTCTTGAAGAAGAGTGTGAGGTAAACTTCTTGAATTGCCCCCCATCAATATGGACAAGGCCTTTATAGAGCCTGTCTTCACTACTAATGTAAGTTTGTTCTCTTCGAGCCTTCAAACTTTGTTGTTTATATTTTGATAGCTATGAGTGCAAATGCTGTTTATTTTTGTTGTCTACATGAAATTGCTTGTTAAAAGTTTATAAAGTAGAAGTACATAAACATAAGTTTGTCATTCTCACTTTTAGTCTTTAGTTGTACAATCTAGTTCCTTATTCGTACCATGTAAATTAAACTAAACATAGCAAGTTATCTTCTTTAGCACTATGTGTATGCTTGTGTTCTTGATCTGTAATTCAGTGGTGTGGTGAGACTACCAACAACGGCACAATGTCATATCCTGCTATGTCTCAACTATGAACAATGCCATATTATATTAATTTTATTTAAAGCATGTCTCTTTATTTACCAACCTGAAATGGTATAAATTTACTGTACACTCACCATTCATGCATATACATTTTTTAGAACTACATCTATGCTTGTGCTCTTAATCTGTAATCCAGTGGTCTAGTGAACCTGGCCGCTCCTGCACAATGCCATATCCTGTCGTATTAACTATGAACAATGCCTATTATGTCAATGCTATTTTAAACCGTGTCTCTTTATTTCTGACAAAGAAATGAGATGAATTGACAGCGTTGATGCTTATACGTGCAAAACCTGTTATCTACCTACTTGTTTCTCTTTCAGGGTGACAACACTTCTGCTAGGAAGAACTGCCACAATGATAGTGAGATGAACCTATTGTTTGTCCCTCTAACACGTATTCCAGAGGGGAAGGCAAAACATATTGAGGGTAGGGATACAACCACGAAGTCACATCTTGTTGTAGTGTCAAACTTACTCAGTGACACAAGCTCGATGAAGTCGCCGCCTGAATCTGTTCGACTTCTTCAGTCTGAAATTCAAGCAGAAATACATGCTTCTGCTCAAATACGACCGGAACTCCAATCTCTATGCAAGATTAACCGTAAGTACAGGACGTTTATTGATGCTATGCAGCTCAAGTTGGTGGATATGAGCGCCAAAGAAGCGCAGTCTCATCAGGTTGCTAAGCTGCTTGCGCTGCAGCTGCTGGGCCGGGCTAACCTTTCTTGAACTGTGTTGAAGTGATGTCAGTTATGTCTATTATTTTGTCCGCCTATTAACTTCCACTGGTGGCGACCTGCCCAGTTTATGTAATCTGCTGTCTAGTTGCCATTTATTATCACTAGTGGCGAACTTTGATGCCGAGGGGATGTAATATGATGTAATTTATTTGTTGTATAGTCTAGGTTTATTCTTGGTCGGTATGCTATAATTCAGGCCAGAAGGTTCAGTGGATCTCAGTGTTGTCGTTCTTCAGGGCGGCCCGTTACTCATATGGGCCAAAATGTGGGCCTATAATCATCTTGGGCCATTAGCAGGTCTAAACCTTATGGTTGTTTCCCGCCTTTAACACGCCGAGTAAAGTTCTGGCCAGCTGGGCCAGAGAATACAATGGGCTTTTAACAGGCTAAAACCTAGATTGGGCTAGCATTGAGTCGAAAAATTCACGGGCCAATACAGGCCGTGAAAGTGCGTTATATCGACTAGAGGAGGGGTGAATAGGCGATTTTTATGAATTCTTCACTGAGGAATTTGCAAGTGAGGAAAATCCTTAGCGAGGAACTACTAGCAGCGGAATAAGTACTCAAAAGTAATCATAACTGAACACAAGCATAGTCATCATGATGAAATGAAGACAAACACAGAGTACAGAAAGCGTAAACACAGGATAACACAGGATGAAGACAAACAGACTGAAGAAATTGAACTGAGGAAATTGAGAAATTCTTCAGTCAAAGTCTTCAAACACAGATACGAACAAGCACTCAACACAGTTATGAGGAAATGAAAGAGTTGAGGAAATAGAACCAGTGAGCTTGGTGAAGACAATTATTTGGTAGACCAGTTCCACTGTTGTCTCAGTTGTACATCTGGTTGGAGTGGCTAGGTATTTAAACCTGAGGACACTCAGTCCCGGACACACAGTCCTCACCGTATTCTCCTTGATCTAAGGTCACACAGACCTCGCCCAATCACTCATGGTAAGTCTTCAGGTGACTTCCGAACCTTGACAAACTTGGTCACTCGGCGATCCACAATTCGTCTTGGATGTCCTAGACCATGACGCCTAACCGTCTGGAAGAAGTACAGTCTTCAAAGGTAACAAGCGTTGGATCCACATAGGATCAATCTCTTCAGTGATGCTCAATCACTTTGGGTTGTAGGTGTTTTGGTTTGGGTTTTCCTCACTTGATGATTTTCGCTCAAAGTCCTCGGAGGATGGGATGCTCTCAAATGACAAGTGTCAGTTTCTCCTGGAGCAGCCAACCAGCTAATGGATGTAGGGGCGGCTATTTATAGCCTAGGGAGCAGCCCGACATGATAAGACATAAATGCCCTTCAATGATATGACCGTTAGGTGGGTAGATATTTTGGGACAGCTGGCGCATAGCACAGCAACGGTCGGAATTTTGAGTATCAAATTCCTCAGGGCTATCATGTTCCTCACTGTGTAGGCAATCCGCACTGGCGAATTCCTAACTCCTTAGTCAGAACAAATTCCTCAGAGACCAAAAGAACTTCGTCTCTGTCACTGAAGAATATGACTGAACTGTATGAGATTTCCAATGGCTTCACTCGAAGGGATTGGTAGGTGTAGGGTTTTGAGTTGAGCATCACATGGAAATTTTTCCTTAGTATTTCCTCGACCACCTTTAACAGTACGGTGTTTCCTATGACTCAAGAAAGAGAAAATGAAACTACGAAAACAAAAGTCTTCACGCTTCATGTTCCTCGAATGAATGCCAAGTCATCAAGGTCACACCAATTTCTTCACTTTCAAAGTCTTTAGAAAGTCTTCAGAAATTCAAAGTCTTCAGTCGAAGAACTTCATTTTTAGGGGTCGACTTTCTCTTTAAATATCAAACTCCTCATAGACTTATAGACCTGTGTACACACATAAACACATTAGTCCCTTAACCTATAAGTCTTCAATATACCAAAATCACTAAGGGGCGCTAGATGCACTTACAATCTCCCCCTTTTTGGTGATTGATGACAATATAGGTTAAGTTTTCAACGGGGATAAACATATGAAGTGTAAATACAGATATTGAGGAATTCGATTGCAAGATATAGAAGAACTCCCCCTGAAGATGTGCATAGTGAGGATTTTGCTTTTGAAGCATTGCACACTTTGAAGAATAGAATCATGGAGATCACCCCCTATATCTTGTAATTCATACACGCATTTGACATATCATAATGAAGAATTTGAATTGCATGATGAAATATGGTGACTGATGTAATTCAGCATGCGTGCATTAACATATATTAGGAATAAGCATGCAAAAAAACGTATCAGGAGTATCAGAGCACCATCGGGTTTAAGTTTATAACTCGATCCATAAAGTTTCAGAAGAACGAGAGTTGTAACTTAGCAAAAAACGCCCATATAGACAGACCCGCTTGAAGACTAACTCAAAATTCCCCCCCTTTGTCATTGAATGACCAAAAGGATCGAAAATGAGGACTAACGCCCCTGAAGAATATCAAGTTGATGAAGGAGCGCCAGCGTTGTTGGGGTCATTTGTCGTTGAAGGGCCTGCCGTAGTGTCGTCCAAGTCTTCATACTCGTCGGTATCGCGTGATGAAGAATATGAGCTAGACACCAAAGAAGGAACCTTGGCCTTCTTGAATTTCTTCGGTGGAGGTGGAGACCAGTCAAAATCTTCCTTGAGACCCATTTTCTTGAGATCTTCTTCACCATACAGATGTGATAGAATAGCCCAGGTGCGACCGAAGACTTCATGGAGGTAGTAATGGTTTTTCTTCACTGCATTGTGTGTAGCAGTCATGTTGTGAAGAAATAAACCAAACTGACACTTAACCCATTTATGGTCTCGATCCACCTTCTAGTGAAGACTAAGCAGAAGCTCACGGTAAGTCAGCACACGAGGAGCAGTGTCTTGAGGAGTAGACTTGGATGCATTGGCAGCAGAGTCATGTGTGGCAGAGTCATCATTGGTGGAATAAGATGCAGCTTTGCGAAACTGACCATCCAATGGACGAATGCCTTCATCAATGACAGCAGGAGCCTTGCCCTTTTCATCAGTTGAAGTAAAAGCCTGCTTGAGGACTTCAATCGGGGGCAGATAGCTAAGGTGATTCTGAAAATCAGCCTTGTAGTTGAGTGAAAACCTTGTCCTGAGGAATTTCATAATCCAAGGTGCATAAGTTTTCAGCTCAAACAGAGAAAGTGCAGCATTTTCCAGAGTCCTCATGAAGAAATCGTGATAATTGATAGGAATGCTATGAATGATGTTGAATAGCAGATTCTTCATGATCCCAACTATTTCCTCATCAGATGAGTCATGGCCTTTGATGGGACTCATTGTCCTCTTCAGAATGCGATAGATGGTTCTCGGCACATAGAGAAAATCCTTCACGAGGAATTTGGTCCTTGGGGCTTGACCGGGCTTCAAAGGCTTCATTAACACTTGCATGTAATGAGCTGTGAGTTCTAGTTCATGATACATGCAGCGAGCTCCTTCACTGGGTGGACTGATGGGCAGGGCATGAAGCAATTCAGAGACCGGTGCCTTATAGTGAGTATTGTCGGTCATCCAGTCCAAGACCCAAGTGTTGATACCTTCAGGATCGCCTGTGATATGCAATGTAGCATAGAACTGAAGAATAAGCTCTTCATTCCAATCAACAATGTGAGAGCAAAAGTTGAGGAGGCATGCGTCATGAATAACACTGAGCACAGGAGAGAAGCAAGGTAATGATTCCATGTCCACATGAGGAATATGCTCATGGTAGAAGATTTTGTCTTTGTTGAAAAGCAGTGAAGAATAGAAGGTGGCCTAGCTTGCAGTCCAGAAACGCTTCCTCCTTAGACGAGCAGAGTCATAAGGATTGTAGTCAGTGAAGAACATGTGCTCACCGAAGAAATCATCAGCCTTGAATTTCTGCTTCTTTGAGAATGGATCCTTTGGCTTGGGGTGAGGAGTGTCAGTCAATTGCATCACCACCTCTGGGATCTCAATCTCAGGTTCCACAGGCTGAGGAATTTTAGGTGTTGCTTAAGTGGCAGCCTGGGATGGCAATTCTTCATTTGCATTTTCATCAGCACTAGTGGCTGGAATTTCTTCATGGACAGACGGTGTGGCATGTGGTTCATCAGATCCCATGCGTACAGTAGTTACTAGGGACTGAGGAATTTGTTGCAATGGTGTGAAGAGTGGAGAGTTGGGGTGCTGACTTTCCCAAAATTCATCCCTTAGCACTGGTGTGGTACAGCCAATGTCCACATCTTCATCTTCCATTTCTTCAACACCGACCTCTTCAGCAGTAAACTGAGGCATAGGCGAGGAGACAACTGGTGTTGAAGGGATTGTATCCACTTCAATTTCTTCATCCATCTGCTCTGACGAAGCAACAGAGGGATTCTCTTCAGCAGATTCACTTGGAATCACATATTCTTCATCAAAAGGAACAAGGTCCTTTGATGGCATGGTTGAGATAGGAACAGCATCAATTGGACTTGCAAATGAGCTAGTCAGTGGCTTCATCTTCTTCTGAGCTGAAGAATCTGATGCAGCTGATGACTTCCTTTTCTTCACTGTTGCATGCTCTGCAGCCTTAGTTTTCTTCACATCTGATGCAGATGGAAGGATCGGAGTTGGTGTCGGCGCAGGAGCAGAGGAATTGGGTTGAATTTCTTCAGGCGCAACTAATGCAGTTGCCCTGACTTCTTCATTTTCTTCAGGCGCACCACCAGTGGATGCCCTGGCAATTTCTTCAGCGGCTGGAATGCAGTCATCAGCCCTGGAACTCACATTTTCTTCAGCAGCCTGATTGTCATTAGCGGTGCTGGCATTTTTTTCAGTCGGCTAAGCAGATGCTTCAGCCTGAGGAATTTCCTGTTGCGTTGGGGCTGCAACATTTGAGGTGAAGTTGTCAGCAAGTCTCACAAAACGAACCTTGGCTCCCAGCCAATCAGCATGGTATGTGTCAAATTCATCACTGAGTTTCTTGATCTCAGACTGTATATTGACGAGTTCTTCAGTTGTCATAGAGACAACATTTTTCTTCAGGTAGCGCTCCTTTTTGTACTGCGCTTTCTTGATCTGCCTGGCCTTCTCAAACTTCTATTTTTCTTCTTGTATGAAATGAGTCAACATATGACTTTGGCCAGGTGTCAGCTTGAAATCACGCATGGGGGTATTTGGGTCCTTGTGCCATAAGTCAATGTACTCAAGGATCAACTTTGGATCCAAAAGCAGAGGCACACTTGTGCCCTTGGCTCTAGCGGCCCTGACTTGCCCATCTCAGATGATTTCTGCTAGTTCTTCAACATCAGCCTCATCATCATCATCAGAGGGCACTTGGAAAGCAACTTGTTTCTTGTGAGGACTTGGTCGAGGACCTCGTCCAGCAGTGGTCTTCTTCTTCAGAAGAGTGGGAGCAGCCGAGGAACTTGGAGCAGCTGAGGAACTTGCAGAGGCTCCTGAGGCAATAGATATGCATGTGGTCCTTTGGCACGTGGCAAGATGCACAGGTGCTGAGGATTTGGTCGAAGCAGCCGAAGACTTTGGCGGAGGAGCTGAAGATTTTGTAGGAGCAGGAGCAGCGTGAGGAATTTGTCGTGAGGGCTTTGTGGAATCTGGTCGTGAGGGCATAGCTGAGGAACTCGGCCGTGAGGGCATTGCTGGTGAAGCACTGGGCTTGTGAGCAGGCTTCTTTGGCATGGCCTTCTTCGGCTTTACAGAGGCCTCGACAGCAGCGGCGGTAGCAGAGTCTTCGTTGAATTCCCTCACGGCATCTTTTGCTTGTTTGGCCAACTTGGTCTGGCGCTTGGCCCATTCATCAGGATAATCCTCACCACGCTTGAGGCTGGTGGGATCTGCTTCTTGGCCAGGTGCCAACGGAGGTCTTGGGCATGGAGGATTTAGAGTGAATTTCTTCATGTATTTTGGAGTAACATATATGAACTCCCTCCACTCTCTTGCCCATCTCCTCTCAATCTTTTGAATGCGCACCTTGCGCTGATTTTTATCTTCCTCGGGGGATGTGCAGTACCCAACATAGATGTCCTCAGGGATTTCAAAGGCAGTGTTGACCTCAGGCCTCTTTCCTCCTTTCTGTGGCTTCTTACCATCAGCCATTTTCTTTAGATGAGGAATTTGAACAATGGAATTCTCTGAATATGTATGCAACTTTTCTTCTAGGAACACTGCAAATGAGTTAACTTGATGAGAACCTAGTGATTCAGCAGCGGACATGAGTACCTGTGAACAGAGTATAGTTGCGAGGAATTTGGAGAGGTCATATGCGTTCTCAGAAGATTTTTCAAAAAGAACAAGTTTGAGGTATTTGACCAAACGAGTCTTGAAGAATTTCACTAAGCGTTCTTAGTCATAGGTTCCAGAGTTGTACAGATCAGAAATCCGCACAATTGAGGAATCTTGAAGAGAAATTATAGCTTAGAGAAATGAGTCAAGATAAGATGACATGTGAGGTGTTTAGTGTGTGAAGAATTGAAGAAAAACACCTTTGAGGATTTTGTAGAAATCATTTGAATCAAAGAGGGCAGTAAAAGTAACTTTTAATTACCCTGGATGAAGAACACGACGAACTGGAATGAGGAGATGTGAAGTTCGTCAGTGCACATCTTCCACGCCCTAACTTGGCGGAGGAAGACGGCTACGGCGGTGGCGGAGTGAAGATTTCCGCGGCCGGTGATGAAGCTATGTACCTAGGGTAGGGTCATGGATCTGATCAAGATACCCTCCCCAAGGACACCCCTTAAAGAACCAGAAGCAGTCGAAGAAAAATCATCGTCCACTCGACCATAAAGCCATGTTCCACTCGACAGTCTTGAAGGCACTCGACCATACGAACAACCACTCGACTCCCAGAAGACTAAGAGCTACTCACTCTGCAACGGTCGAGATTTAAGTCATAGCTTTAATGGTCATTTATGTAATTTTATTGCAGGCATTACCAGTAACGTCTCTACCTTTATGTACCTTAAACCCTTTGTAACTGAGGGCGGGAGGGGTCTGGCGAACTCTATATAAGCCACCCCCCTCCTCAAGGACAAGGGTTCGCACCCCGTGTAACTCACACGTGTATAATCTAGTCGACCGCCTCCGGGCTCCAAGACATAGGGCTGTTACTTCCTCCGAGAAGGGCCTGAACTCGTAAAACTCGCGTGTACAACTCCTCCATAGCTAGGATCTTGCCTCTACATTCCTACCCCCCATTCTACTGTCAGACCTAGAACCACGACAGTTGGCGCCCACTGTGGGGCCGGTGTCTTAGTGACTTGTTGGAGAGGTTGCAATTTTTCCGATCCCCTTCATCATATTTTCAGGCAGAGGTTTGGCTGAGGGCCACGAGATCCGTCTCGGCGCGCTCGTGTTTATCGCCGACGACTCCGCTTGGCTTCAGGAGGCTCCACTCGACGTCGACGCGCTCCCCGCCCACGGAGCAACGCACTTTCACGTCTGCGTCCGCGGCATCCTCCTACGGCAGTCGTCGACCCAGTATTAGACGGCTCCTGTAGCTTTTCCCCTCCCTACGGCCCGCCGGAGCAAACGTTCTGGTCGACTGAGGCTTCAGCGGTGGGTGAAGCATGCGGTGGCTCGCCAGTCGGCCACCCCTCAAGTCGCGGCAATCGAGCCCGACGAAACCCTCTACGGCTTGTTCGATCTGTCGACTGGCTCCGTAGAGACTGCATCCGAGTGCGATAGGAGCGACCCAGCGGTGGAAGTTTTGATGGTCAATGGACCACACAGTCCTCCTGGCTTCACCCGTGAAGACGGAGGCAATGGGGGCGGCGATCCGTCGCGTATTCATGAAGAGTACTGCCCCGAACCCCTCTCTTCGAAGAGGAGAGAAGAACTTCTCCGCTGGAACATGGATGCGCTTCACACTCCTATAGTTGGAGAAACCCCCGAGGCCCAGGCCTTGGAGGAGGCGCGCCTGGCCAACTTGGCTGAGCGCACTCGACTGGAGAATCTCCAGCGCACACTCGACGAGCGTGCTCGACAGCGTGCTCCCGAATCCAGTCAACTTTTTCTGCCTCCGACTCAGGTATACCGAACTCTGATCCAGAATCTCGGAGCTGCAACCCAGATAGCGGAGTCGATCCAACCTTCCCAGTCAGAAGCTGGTCGAGGTCTGGTGCAGATCCGGGCCTTGCTTCGTGCAGCGGGAGAGCAGAATACAACAGTATCTTAGTTGCGGAATAAGATCCATAGCAGATCCGTGGTTGTAGACACAATTCAGTCGGCTCACAGCCCAAGATCGCCTCCGAGGCGTGAGGGGCGTGGAGATCGACGAGACCAGTACAGAAACCGTGAACAGTATGATCACTAAGTCGATCGCGATGATCGTTGTCGAGTGCCTACGCCTCCCCCAAGGAGTGGGTCGTACGTGCCTCGGCAACATGATGACAGGCACCCTCATAGTATGGGGCGAGGGATTCCAGTTGACCCTAGAGAACCAAGCCTTGATGTGAGATCCATTCTTGTTCAGGGCTTGGTCGACAGAAACAGGGCTCACCGAGAAGGTCATGACAGAGATCTACCAACCAGCAGTAGGGTGCATGTCTCAGGCCCGGAGTGCTTCAGCAGAGCCATCAGGGCTGCAGAGATTCCCCCCAACTTCAGGTTGGCGACTGGAGTCAGTAAGTTCACTGGTGAGTCCAAGCCAGACACTTGGCTTGAAGACTACCGAGTGGCTGTCCAAATTGGTGGCAGCAATGATGAAGTGGCCATGAAACACCTTCCTCTCATGTTGGAGGCTTGGCTAGAGCATGGTTGAATCAATTAGCACCTAGTAGTATTTATACTTGGGAAGATCTTGCCCGAGTATTTGTCAAAACATTCGAAGGTACTTGCAAAAGGCTGGCAGGGTTGACCGAATTACAGTGTTGCGTTCAGAAAGCGAATGAGACTTTGAGGGATTATATCCAGAGATGGATCACATTGCACCACACGGTGGAGAATGTGTCTGATCATCAGGCAATTTGTGCCTTTAAAGAAGGCGTCAAGTATTGGGAGTTGAATCTAAAATTCGGCCGGACAGGAGATATGACTCTGACTCGGATGATGGAAATTTCCACCAAGTATGCCAACGGTGAAGAAGAAGACTGACTCCGGAGTGGCAAGCACAAAACAGTCGCCGAGAGGAAACTCCAGTCGGAAACAGAAGCGCAAAGCCGAGCCAGCCGCTCCTAGTGAAGCTTTAGCCGTGACTCAAGGAAAGTTCAAGGGGAAGCCCAAAGGGCCTTGGAACCCCAAGAAAGTAAAAGATCAAGACGGAAATGATGTGCTGGATTGGCCATGCCACATCCACACCAAAAAAGATGAAGAGGGTAATTTCATTTACCCGAAGCATACCACTCGGTAGTGTCGACTCCTAATCCAACAATTCCGAGAGAAATAGCCCAAGGAAAAGGAGAAAGAAGCTGACAAGGTTGAGGATGAGGAAGAGGATGATGATGGTTATCCCCACATGAATTCCACTCTGATGATTTTCACTGACGTTGAGAGTAAAAGTCGATTGAAAGTCATCAACAGAGAAGTGAACATGGTCGCTCCGGTGACACCCAGTTATTTGAAGTGGTCCCAGACTGCCATTACATTTGACCAGTCCGATCACCCAGCGCACATAGCCACCCCTAGGAGGCAAGCGTTGGTGGTCGACCCAGTAGTCGAAGGCACCCGACTGACTAAGGTTCTGATGGATGGTGGCAGTGGCCTGAATATACTGTATGCAGAGACATTGAAAGGAATGGGCATTCCGATGTCCAGACTCAGTGAAAGTAATATGAGTTTCCATGGGGTCATTCCTGGCAAAAAGGCTGCATCACTCGGACAGATTGCTCTCGACGTGGTTTTTGGTGATTCCAAGAATTACCGCAAAGAAAAGTTGACATTTGAAGTTGTGGATTTCCAGAGTGCCTATCATGCTATTCTGGGCAGGCCAGCTTATGCACGTTTTATGGCTCGACCATGTTACATGTACCTCAAATTGAAGATGCCTGGTCCCAAAGGGGTGATCACTATCGCTGGTAGTCGGAAGAAGGCGGAAGAGTGCTTCCAGAAGGGCTCAAAGATCACCGATGCACAGATGGCCGTAGTAGAATTGCAAGAATACCATAAAAGTGTAGATCCGAGTGATTTGTTGCAAGCCAAGAAGCCCGCCACTGATTCAGCATTCCAGTCGTCTGGCAAAACAAAGTCGATTCACATTCACCCGATGGATCCCAATGTTGCTCCGACTCACATTTCAATGACACTCGACTCCAAATAGGAAGAAGCGCTCACCCAGTTCCTCCGTGAGAACTAGGACATCTTTGCATGGAAACCTTTGGACATGCTAGGTGTTCCCAGGGGACTGGTTGAGCATCGTTTGCGAGTCGACCCAAAAGTGAAACTAGTCAAAGAACATCTTTGACGGTCCGCCGTACAGAAGAGGAAGGCAATCGGTGAAGAGGTGGCTCGGCTTTTGGTAGCTGAGTTTATCCATGAGATTTACCACTCTGAGTGGTTAGCCAATGTTTTCATGGTCCCAAAGAAGGACGACTCACTTCGCATGTGCATCGACTTCAAACATATCAATCGGGCCTGCTCGAAAGATCACTTTCCTCTCCCTCGCATCGACCAGATAGTCGACTCGACTGCGGGGTGCGAGCGTTTGTCCTTTTTGGACGCCTACTCAGGGTACCACCAGATCCGTCTGTACGGACCCGACGAGATAAAAACAGCTTTCATCACCCCATTTGGGTGCTTCTGTTATGTCACTATGTCATTCATCTTGAAGAACGCTGGAGCCACATTCATGCGGATGATTCAGAAGTGCCTGCTCACTCAGATCAGTCGGAATGTGGAAGCGTACATGGATGACATTGTGGTCAAGTCACGTAAAGGTTCCGACCTACTGGCTGACCTTGCTGAAACCTTTTCTAACCTCAGAAGGTATGATATCAAGCTTAATCCATCAAAGTGCATGTTTGGAGTTCCAGGCGGAAAATTACTCGGTTTTCTCGTTTCCGAACGAGGGATCGATGCTAACCCAGAGAAAGTGGGTGCTATACTCTGGATGAAACGCCGTGTGCATGTGCATGATGTCCAGAAGCTTACTAGTTGTTTAGCCGCCCTAAGTCAATTCAGTTCTCGCCTCGGTGAAAAGGAACTTCCTCTTTACCGATGATGAAGAAATCAGATAAGTTCGAGTGGACTCCTGAAGCTGGTGCGGCATTTGCAGAGCTAAAAGCCCTGCTTTCCACCCAGCCGGTGCTTGCTGCCCCAATCAGCAAAGAGCCTTTACTGCTTTATATAGTAGCCACTGGACAAGTCATCAGTACAGTACTTACGGTCGAGCGGGAAGAAGAGGGAAAAGCTTATAAAGTTTAGCGCCCGGTTTATTATATTTCTGAAGTCCTGACTCCGTCAAAGCAGAGATATCCACACTATCAGAAGCTTGTTTATGGGATTTACATGACCACGAAGAAGGTTGCACACTATTTCTCTAATCACTCTGTTACAGTCGTCAGCGACGCTCCATTGTCGGAGATTTTGCACAACAGAGACGCAATAGGTCGAGTGGCAAAATGGGTGATTGAACTCTTTCCCTTAGATATCAAGTTTGAGGCAAAGAAAGCTATCAAGTCCCAAGCAGTGGCAGATTTCCTCGCCGAGTGGATCGAACAACAACTGCCGACTCAAGTTCACTCGGAGCACAGGACCATGTTCTTTGATGGATCCAAAATGCTGAATGGTTCTGGTGCTGGGGTGGTACTGGTTTTCCCCCGAGGAGACAAGCTCAGATACGTCCTCCAGATTCACTTCAATTCCTCCAATAACGAAGCAGAATATGAAGCACTCCTATATGGGTTACGTATGGCCATTTCACTCGGCGTCCGTCGCCTCATGGTTTACGGTGACTCAGATTTGGTGGTCAATCAAGTGATGAAAGAATGGGACGTTAGAAGCCCAGCTATGACTGGTTACTGCAATGCGGTGAGGAAGTTGGAAAAGAAGTTTGAGGGGTTAGAGCTCCATCACATACCCCGTATGAAAAATCAAGCAGCTGATGACTTGGCAAAAATAGGTTCCAAGAGACAAGCTATTCCCAGCAATGTGTTTTTGGAACATATTCACACACCGACAGTTCAGGAAGATCCTTTTACTGAAGAGCCCCTGCAGCCCAAGAGCGCCACAGATCCAACTGAAGTCGAGGTCCCAGCCGTGGTCGACCTAATCATAGAGGTTCTGGTCATTACTCCCGACTGGACAGTGCCATACATTGCATACATCCTTAGGAAGGAACTCCCAGAGGACGAAGAAGAGGCTCGACAGATCGTCCGTCGATCCAAGGCCTTTACTGTGATAAGAGGACAACTGTTCAGGGAAAGCGTGACTGGAGTCGGTCATAGATGCATAACGCCAGAAGAAGGTCGAATGATCCTCAACGACATCCACTCGGAGACCTGTGGTCACCATGCGTCCTCTCGGGCCATCGTGGGTAAAGCATACCGAGCCGGATTCTATTGGCCACGAGCAAATGAAATGGCGAAAGATATAGTCGACAGATGTGAAGGCTGCCAGTTTTACTCTGACATGTCTCACAAGCCAGCGTCAGCCCTGATCAAGGCCATTCCTCTCGTCTGGCACTTTGCTGTTTGGGGATTGGATATGGTTGGACCACTGAGGACTGGTAGGAGCGGCTTCACTCATGTGCTCGTAGCAGTCGACAAGTTTACCAAATGGATCGAGGCTAAACCTATCAAGAATCTTGAAGCTAGCACCGCTGTCAGATTTATTAGAGAATTGACATTCAGATTAGGAGTTCCACACAGCGTCATCACTGACAACGGGTCGAACTTCGATTCTGATGAGTTTAGAGCTTTCTGCGCTTCTCAAGGCACAGGAGTCGACTATGCTTCAGTCGCTCACCCGCAGTCGAACGGACAAGCAGAAAGAGCGAATGGCCTAATTCTCAAAGGACTGAAACCCCGACTGATGCATGATCTCAAACACGCAGCAGGCGCTTGGGTCGATGAACTTCTGTCAGTTCTTTGGGGGTTGAGGACAACTCCCAATCGGTCGACTAGACGAAGTGCTTTCTTTTTGGTCTATGGAGCCGAAGCTGTTCTGCCAAGCGACCTGCTCCACAACGCACCCCGAGTCGAGCTCTTCTCCGAAGAGGAAGCAGAGCAGGCCCGACAAGATTCAGTCGACCTCTAAGAGGAGGAAAGAGAGATGGCCTTGATCCAGTCGACCATTTATCAGCAAGACTTGCGTCGATTCCATGCCAGAAACGTGAGGGGTCGAACCTTTCAAGAGGGAGACCTGGTTCTTCGAGTGGATCAATAGAAATCACACAAGCTCGCCTCGGCTTGGGAAGGCCCCTTCATCATCACCAAAGTTCTCCACAATGGAGCATACCATCTCAACAGCGTTGAGCATCAGAAGGATGAGCCACGGGCTTGGAACGAGGAGCTGCTTCGCCCCTTTTATACTTAAGCACTCGTTCGAATAAAATGTAATAAGAAGTACCTTTATAATTTATTCGTCAAAGACAAGAGCTTTTCAGTCTTCTCGCACGATTGTTGTTGTTTTTATTTACCTCTGAAATCCCCCAAGTGGGTGGGCTTAGCCACGAATCCGTTTCGCCTAAGTTCGAAAGAAAATCCTACCGAGTGATGAGCAAGCCTCTCACTCGGGAGGCTTAGCCACGAATCCGTTTCACCTAAGCTCGAAAGAAAATCCTACCGAGTGGTGAGCAATCCTCCCACTCGGGGGCTTAGCTGCAATCCAGTACTCGCCTATGTTTGTAAAATCCTATCGAGTGGTGAGCAATCCTCCCACTCAGGGGCTTAGCTGCAGTCCAGTACTCGCCTAAGTTTATAAAATCCTACCGAGTGGAGAGCAATCCTCCCACTCGGGCGCTTAGCTGCAGTCCAGTACTCGCCTAAGTTTGTAAAATCCTACCGAGTGGTGAGCAATCCTCCCACTCGGGGGCTTAGCTGCAGTCCAGTACTCGCCTAAGTTTATAAAATCCTACCGAGTGGCGAGCAAACCTCCCACTCGGGGGCTTAGCTGCAGTCCAGTACTTG
>NC_041390.1:189003788-189058686 GCF_002162155.2 Triticum dicoccoides
TCGAGGGCTTAGCTGCAGTCCAGTACTCGCCTAAGTTTATAAAATCCTACTGAGTGGAGAGCAATCCTCTCACTCGGAGGCTTAGCTGCAGTCCAGTACTCGCCTAAGTTTGTAAAATCCTACCGAGTGGCGAGCAATCCTCCCACTCGGAGGCTTAGCTGCAGTCCAGTACTCGCGTAAGTTTGTAAAATCCTACAGAGTGGCAAACAATCCTCCCACTTGGGGGCTTAGCTGCAGTCCAGTACTCGCCACGAATACAATGTACCCTCCATCCTTGTCCGCAGGGAAAACGAGGCGCAGGTCGACTACGGCCCTCTTCTCCGAGCTACACCACAAATACAACGTACGTTCCATCCTTGTCCGCGAGGACGGCAAAGCGCAGGTCGACTGCAACCTTCTCCTCCGAGCTACGCCACATGTACAACGGAGCAGGCCCCGAAAGCAATGGCAAGTATACTCAAAAGCAATTCGGACAAATCCTAAAGTTCCAAGAAGCAAATCAAAAGTATTCGAGCATCAAGCCCAAAGGAGTTTAACGGTTACAGCAATCACTCGGCATTCCGAGGCAAATTTAAGACGGATTCAAATCTCAAAAGTTTATTCAGTCGGGAGGAGGAGGGCTGGCAGGTTCGACGAATTCGTCCAAGTCGATCCCATCCGTGATCCGAGTGGCAGCAGCAATGAAAGTCCCCATGAAGGACTAGAAGTCATGCCTTTTGGTGTTGGCGACCTTGATCACTGCCAGCTTGTCTTCATGAGCTTCCTTGCAGTGGACTCGTACCAAGGACAGCGCCACGTCAGCACCACACCGGGCGGAGGACTTGTTCCATTCTTGCACTCGATCAGGGATCTCGTCGAGTCGAGCCATCAGAGATTCTAGGTCATTTTGAAGCGTCGCCCTTGGCCAGAGCAATGAGTCGACTCGTGAGACTGCCACCTTCAGATGCGCGAGGTAACTTGTGACGCTGGCGACACGAGACTCCAGTCGGAGCATGTTCATGGCAGTTTTGTCGCAAACTGGAGAAGCGATAGGGTCCAGACCCATCTCGACCCTTCCGGTTTCCTCGTCAAAGTCTTGACTGAATTCTGCAATCAAAAAATTAGTGAATCGAATGGACAGGACTCATTTGCAAGCATCAACACAGTCGGTTTAAAAGGAGTACCTTCCAGCATAAGATAGAGCTTCTTGGCAAGAGTTCTCAGATAAGCTTCCATATCATTCCTCTTGTGGACCGCAGACTCCAGCTTTTCATTCAGGACAATTTTATCCTTCTTCAGACGACTCACTTCTCGGTTAGACTCATTGAGATATGACTTCAGCTTGTTCACCTCCCCTTCCAATGCTCTGACTGAAGCCAGCTTCTGGTCTGCAAGGGAAGTCTTATCCTGGGCTTCCTTCTGTGCAGCTGCAAGGTCCGATTCCTTTTTCTCCAGAGCCAACTTCATTTTCTCTGCAAAAGAAGAAATCGGATCAAACAAGAGATCCAAGAAATATTTTAAAAGACGATCGACGTGAACAGTCGACAGGCAGTTACCTTCCATACCAACAGCTTCATCTTGAGCTTTCTCCAAATTCTGTTGGGCCAGCTCCAAGTCGAGGTTGAGTTGCCTCTGCTTCTCCTCAAGTTCAGCAAACTTGGAAATGAAAGTACAAGATTTCTGCAGGAGGCAAAAGACGTGTCAATCGACAAGATCAAAGGTTATTTACTTTCAAGTGAATAAAACTTAAAGAGTTCACTTAGACCCCAGCCGACTGCACGCAGTCGACTGCGGTCTCGGGGACTACACCCAGCGGGTGCACTTGGCGTGCCCCCGCTGATTCAGACCCAACTCGACCGGTCTGCCCGGGTCAAGTCAAAAAAAAACTATTCAGACCCCAGTCGACTGCCAGCAGTCGACTGCGGTCTCAGGGACTACACCCAGTGGGTGCACTTAGCGTGCCCCCACCAGTTCACATCTCATTCGACCGGTCCGCCCGGGTCAAGTGGAAGAAAAAGAAACGAAGAAAGAACTCAAACCCCAGTCGACTGCCAGCAGTCGACTGCGGTCTCAGGGACTACACCCAGTGGGTGCACTTAGCATGCCTCCACTGGTTCAGATCCTACTCGCCCAGACCGAGTGGAAGAGCGCAAATGCCAAAGACAACAAAACACCTAGTGGGTGTACAGATTCGATGCAAACAACAGGAGATTGTATGGAAGAAAATATTTCGGGTAGCATATCCTAATAGAACAAGGTCAGTCGAAAGTCTACTTACTTGGACATTGGTCCGGAGAGCAGCGTTGGCATCGTAAGTAGCCTGGATATTCTCGTGCACTGTATTCATCCTCTCCATCATCACGTTAGCCTGACGGATGGCTTCCATAGCCGCATCTGACTGGTTTTCCGGAACAGGGTAGCTAGTGAAGAAGGGGGCAGACGACCCAGGTGCAGCAGCTTGGAGCTCCGAGGCGGGAGATTGGACAACTGAAGGAAACACCAGTACAGTTGACGGTGCGGGGCGCTCACTCGACAAGGGTACAACAAAACTTACACAGGCCCCGCCCGCGCCTTCAGATTGTCGGACGGTTGGTGTTGGCGTTGGTCCCTGCTGAGACGTCTTACCAGTCGCTACCTTTTTGTTCTTTCTGGGCCTATGGGCCACATCTTCATCGTCATCTGGGAGATCGATGACGTTGGGTGGAGCTGCAGAGGAGTTCAGTCGACCCCAAGTGAAACGCTAGAATTCAATCGACCAAGTAATCAAGAACAAGATCGTAAGAGTTTTTACCTGGGTTGGAGGTAACCGGATCTTCCATCTCCTCGTCTTGGTACTGGTAGGAAGAGGTTCCTGATGTAGCGGCACTGCAAATGTCCACACTCAGATGATTACGTTCTGTTGCTCAAGTCGACTAAAAGGACAGATCAGATGATTACCCGAAGATGGTGGGGACGGTCACTTTGGTTCTGGGCAAAGCCTTTGGTAGTTTGGAGGAGGTGGCCTTCGATGCTTTTGGCGCAGGAGGCGGCACAACCTTGAGCTGCTTCGGAGCCTTCTCAATCGGCGCTGGGGAAGACGTCCGGGGGCACTTCGAAGATTGCCCAGTCGGTGCGGTCGCCAGGACCGGGGTGCTCACCGGGTCGTGAGAGTGCTTGGATCTCCTCTCTCTGTGAGGAGGCGAGTCGACCTCTTCGTCCTCACTCGAGTCGTCGCTCTCCTCATCCTCCTCTGCATCCGAGTGCCACTCGCCACTCCCGCCCCCACTCGCTCCTTCCTCGACATCTTGCTCCTACACTCCATTGGGCATCAAGTACATATCAATGAGAGCCTGAAAGGACAACGAGCAAAGGAAATACAGTCGACCATCAACAAGGTGTCACACAGTGAATCGAGAAGATACTTGGCAAAGCAGAATCATACCTGTTCCGGCTGGCGTGAGTGGTCGAATGAATCACCCTCCTAGACCCCCGGGGATTGTCTTTGTTGCCGGTGATTCCCCTCAGCCACTTCTCCGTCGTGTCTTCGCTGACGTCCTCCGGGTGGATCCGAGTGGAGTCCTCGAGTCCCGAGTACATCCACATCGGATGGTCACGGGCCTGAAGCAGTTGGATGCGTCGACGGAGAAAGACCTCCAGCAGGTCCATCCCAGTCACCCCGTCGCGGACAAGTTGGACGACCCACTCGACCAACGCCTTAACCTGCGCCTTCTCTTCTGGGATCATCCTCAAGGAGGAGGGCTTCTCCACTCAAGCCGGGGAAAAGGGGGGAAGTCCAGTCGACTGACCCGGGGTCGGCTGGTCCTTAAAGTAAAACCAAGTCGACTGCCAGCCGCGGACCGAGTCGGGAAGGATCATCGCTGGGAAGGTACTCTTGTTCCTCATCTGGATCCCAAGGCCCCCGCACATCTGGATCACATGCGTCCTCTCATCACTCGGACTGGCCTTCTTGACCGACTGGGAGCGACAGGTGAATATGTGTTTGAAGAGACCCTAGTGTGGTCGACAACCCAAGAAATTTTCGCACATTAACACAAAGGCAGCCAGATAAACTATGGTGTTTGGAGTGAAGTGGTGGAGTTGAGCCCCGAAGAAGTTCAAAAAGCCACGAAAGAAAGGATGGGGAGGCAAAGAAAACACGCGGTCGACGTGAGTGGCGACGAGAACGCACTCACCCTCCCGCGGCTGCGTCTCGGTCTCGTTCCCTAGGAGCCGCGCCGATTCATGGGGGATCAGTCCCCCCTCCACCAGGTCATCGAGGTTATCCTGGCTGATCGTCGACCAGATCCAGTCACCCTAGATCCAGCCCAGCGGCAGGCCGGATCTTGACGAGGATCCGCCCCGGCTGGTCCTCTTGCCCTTCGTCTTCGCGGCCGCCTTCTTCACGCGCTCCAACGCCACCGTCTTCTCTTTTCCCATGGCGGCGGATCGAGTCCGAGCGAGGCTGCGACGCTGATAACGGAAGCGGGCGCGGCGGAGAAGTCTGAGGAAGAAGAAAGAGAATGAGGGCGCACTATTCAAAGGCCCAGTCCAGTGTCTTTTATAAGGTCATTCCCGAGTGACTGACTTGTAGGCCCAGACGATCTAAACAAATCCCGCAACAGTCGTGCACGTGACATGTGGCGAAAAAGGTGGTGCGGGGATCGAGGCGACCTGCCTAATCCAACCCGATTACCGCGGCCTCGCCCGTCCGGCGCGCTTCCCAAAATTCGAATCCCGCGAAATGCGCGGAGAGCAGAGCAACTTGTCAGACGTAAAACATCCTCCACATCGTCATTCGGAACTCTACCGTGAAAGTTCACTCGACAAAAACTAAGAATGGACCAAGGCGACTGAAAAAGAAGTTGATGTTATCCCCTCAGTTCATTGATCCAGAGCAAGATATACTCATAGCACGAAGAATGAGTCGGAAGTGTTCTCAACTCCTTCCTCACTCAAACCTTGATCCATTCGGGGGATAATGATGAAGCTATGTACCTAGGGTAGGGTCATGGATCTGATCAAGATACCCTCCCCAAGGACAACCATTAAAGAACCAGAAGCAGTCGAAGAAAAATCGTCGCCCACTCGACCATAAAGCCGTGTTCCACTCGACAGTCTTGAAGGCACTCGACCATACGAACAACCACTTGACTCCCAGAAGACTAAGAGCCACTCACTCTGCAACGATCGAGATTTAAGTCATAGAATTAATGGTCATTTATGTACTTTTATTGCAGGCGTTACCAGTAACGTCTCTACCTTTATGTACCTTAAACCCTTTGTAACTGAGGGAGGGAGGGGTCTGGCGAACTCTATATAAGCCACCCCCTCCTCAGGGACAAGGATTCGCACCCCCTGTAACTCACACGCGTATAATCCAGTCGACCGCCTCCGGGCTCTGAGTTGTTACTTCCTTCGAGAAGGGCCTAAACTCGTAAAACCCGCGTGTACAACTCCTCCATAGCTAGGATCTTGCCTCTACATTCCTACCCCCCATTCTACTGTCAGACCTAGAACCAAGACACCCGGCGCGAGTACGACGGTGACGAGGTCGAGGCAGTGAAGCTCTTCCTCACCGGTGACAATGATGTAGCAGCGGCGCTAGGGTTTGAGAAGCTCGAGCTGGAGAGAGGTCGAGCGGAGTAAAGGAAGTGAGGAAGGGGAAGGGGGTATTTATAGCCATGGTGAAAAACTGTTCGCCCAAAGAATTTGGATGAACGTGCCCGTGACCCTTCTCTTTCGCTTGACATGTGTCACCCACGTACTGAGAAGTGGAGATCGTGTGCGATCGTGGGTGAATAGATAAGTATATCATGGGATGCGGAACGGTTTGAGTGGCAAAGCCAAAAAATTGGATAAGATAAGTTCTAAAATTGCATTTGCAATTCTTCAGCTGACAAGGACACAGTGAAGATTTTGAATGAGTTTCAAATAGAACGCACATGAAGAATTTGTGAACAGATTGGGTTGAGTATAGCATAGAGGGGGAAGGGTCCGATCACATTCACTTAACAGAAAAAAAACAACTTGAAGAAATAGCCATAAGTGAATGGTGTAGAGGACATAAACTCATATATATATAGCCAATGAAGAAAAACGACGGAAACAATGAAGACACTGCAAAGTTGAAAAGCAACTGGGGAATTTCAAAGAACTGAGGAAAAACTCAAATTGAAGATTTTCAACTTTGGTGGTGGCGTGACCCACCGTATAAGAATGATGATTTCAGACACCGCGTACAATTGTCGTAGGGTTCTGAGAATCAAAATCTTTGTTAATTTCTTCACACTTAGAGTGTTATTTTTCACTGATTGAAGAAAAACGTTTTCTTCATGTTTTGCACATCTAAGTCATCAATTTTGCATAAGTGTTAGGATGAGTGTCCTTTTCAAAGAACACTCGAAGATTCTAAGATATTTAGCTCACACCGCAACTTGCTAAATCTCTTCTCATCCAAGGTCTTTGTGAAGATATCGGCTAGCTATTCTTCAGTATTCACATGCTCAATAGAAATGCCGCCCTTCAACACATGATCACGAAGAAAATGATGACAAATTTGAATGTGCTTTGTCTTCGAGTGCTAAACTGGGTTGTGAGCAATCTTGATGGCACTCTCATTGTCACAGAAGAGAGGCACATTCTTCACGTTGACGCCGTAGTCCTTGAGAGTTTGCTTCGTCCATAGCAATTGAGCACAGCAAGAACCAGCGGCAATGTACTCAGCTTCAGCAGTAGATAGTGATACACAGTTCTGTTTCTTTGAGGACCAACAGACCAAAGATCGTCCGAGGAAATGACATGTACCAGATGTTGACTTGCAGTCCACACGATCACCAGCATAGTTAGAGTCAGAATATCCAATGAGATCAAAAGCCGAGCCCTTGGGGTACCATAATCCAAGTGTTCGTGTGTGAGCTAGATATCGAAGAATATGCTTCACAGCCTTATGGTGTGATTCCTTCCGTGTAGCTTGAAATCGGGCACACATGCAAACATTAAGCATAATATCTAGCCTAGATGCACATAAGTACAATAAGGAACCAATCATGGAGCGGTATACCTTTTGATCGAAGTCAATACCGTTTTCATCAGTGCATAGATGGCCATTTGTGGGCATAGGGATTTTGACGGCTTTGCAATCTTGCATGCCGAATTTCCTCAGTACATCCTTGAGGTATTTCTCTTGAGATATGAATATGCCATTGCGTTGTTGACGAATTTGAAGACATAAGAAGAATTTCAATTCTCCCATCATAGACATTTGATATTCTTCACTCATCATATAGGCAAATTCATCACTATAACGTTGGTCGGTACAGCCAAACACTACTAGGGAAAAGCCTACCAGCAGCGAGGGTTTTGGGCCTCTCAGTAGCGCGGGCACCGGCGCTACTAATAAGGCGCTACAGCTAACGTATAGCAGTAGCGCCGGTTGTCCCACGCTACTGCTATACATGAATAGCTATAGCGCTCTTTGGGAAAGGGCGCTACTGATATTATCTGCAGCGCTGTTTGCTGGGACGCTCTACTGACAATGCGGCGCTACTGCTAAATTTCCCCCCTCGCTACTACTAGTTTATTTATTAGTTTTTTTCCTGCATATTTGTTTTGTATTTGTTTTGTATTTGAATAGGCTTTATACAATAATCTTTAGCATATCATACACATACAAATGTAATCAAAGCATATACATACAATTAGTCTCATCAAATCATGTCATCATCATAATCATCATCCAACACAAAGTGGTCTCTCATCATCATCTCGAAAATAGCGATACAAGTCTCGAATGATATGTAAATACATCATCATCCATATAAACAATGATATATGCGAGAAGAGCTATCACTTTGAGAACATGAGTTCGTATCCCTCTTTTGCATTAGCGTGAACCTCTAAACTAACTACTGCCTGTCACTCAGAAAGCGGAAGGGCCTGACACTCCGGCCACTTGTCGTATATATACTCCTGGCATAGCACTTCTTCGCCATCTATGATCTATGCACCTGCATCATCACATGAGTCGATGATATGCAACATATATAGTTGAGCAACAGAAAGAGACAAACTTGGCAAAAATAAAAACAACATATCATAAGCATAAATAACAAAGTTCATCGTACCCCAAAATGCCCTAACTAGAGTGATTTTCGCTAGTCGAGGAGGAGGACGGTTTAATTACATCACAAATAAAGTTTCACCATGCATAACTCAAAGTTTTGTCATACAGAAAGTATGGACTAAACAGACACATTGTCATATATCGACAATCACTCCAACATGTCGTTCCATCCATCCAAGTCAGGGAGATAGTCCCCGAGCCTAGTGAAAGGCTTCAGGTCGAGACGCTGAGAGGCTATCCATGTTCGGACGTCTTCCCGCGACATTTGTCCTTCTCTGTAGAACATCCCTGTTTTTCCGACGACCTCCTTCATGATGATTTGGGCAAGTTCGCGCTGGATGTTATAGAACTCAGCTCGAAGTCGATGATCCTTGATATCTCCTATGTCCTTTACCCATTGCAGAATATGGGCATCACTGGATCTAGGTGACATGCGAAGGTTCTGGTGATCCCGTCTGTACTCCAGCATGTGGTGTAGGACATAGAATCCATCATTAAGAGAATCGTTCGGTTGCTGGATGCAGCAGAAGTCGGTCTTATGGCCGAAGGCGACCCTGCCGCCCCTTCTCTTCTTTTCCTTGACCTCTCCACCCCTTGCTTGGTAGTAAAACATAGCACTGTCGAGAACATCCTTGATGTGGGTGTAATCCTTTTTGTGAATGTTCCTCGACGAGTCCAAGTAAAGAGCGTGGGAGAATCGGGGGTAGAGGATGATGAGGACGGCGCGCCCGCCGCTGCGCAAAATAAGTCCTCAAATTAATTAGCCTCCACCGTGCAAATGAATGATTGATATCGAAGGAAGGATAGCAGCACGGATGACTTACACGGGATGATAAGGCACGAGAATCGCCTCCATGTCCTTATTGGAGAGCATGAAATTGACGATGTAATCCCTCGCGTATTCATGGTGATTTGCGCAGACTCCCAAGAAGCCCTCGTGCATGTAGTACGGGTCAGCGACACAGATATGAGATATCTGCTCAACCCCGATGATGTAGTTCATGTGCAAGGCATAAAGGCAGACAAACGTAAAATCTAGCTTCTTCACGTGAAACATGTCGAATATGTAATCGAATCGAAGGAAGAACTTATCTGCAGGGAAGCTGTCGACGTACGACATTTGCCGCGGAACGTTAACCACGTAAAGTGGGTATCCTGGATCTTTCGAGGCGATGAGGTCTTTCTCTACCCGCAGCACATCGTCATGAAGTCTCTTTAGATCGCCGAATCTGGCCCGTAGCGCTGTTGCAGGTAGGATTGGTTGACCGGGGATATTCCATTTATCCGCACCAGGGATATCTATACGGTCCTGAAGCCGAGGCTGCTGAGGCGGCTGGATCATAGAAACAGCTTTTTTGTCTTTCCTCGCTCTGTTCCTAAACTTCTTTACAACCAGAAGGTCGTCCAAAATATGTTGAGACGGCAATTCAGGCACCGACTCATGACGCTCAAACCCTGAGGAGGCGCTAGTATAGACATACTGTTCAGCAGCGCCATCGTCGTCCTCATCCTCATCCATGGCGACGTCATCAGCGACTAATGGAGCCTCCTCCTTACCCCGTCCGCTATCACCCAACCTGACACCTGACGATAATTGGGTAGGTGGGGTGTTGATGTTCATATGTTGCTGAGGCTGCGTGCTCGTGGGTGTGCTCCCGGCCGCCTCCAGAAGAAGCAGACTCTTTGGCCACAACAGGACCCACCCAGCATTGCAACAATCACCAAGCCGCCGCGGTGTCTCGTCGTCATCCCCTAGTAGTACTGGAGGAGGCAAATTCTCGTGGCCCGGTTTGACACTGGCCACGGAAACCTTGAAGACGTTCAGGGGGATCGGTCGGCTGTGGAACAATGGTTCCTTCGGCTCCATTATCGTCGCCTTCCCCACGTCCACATTCTAGTCGTCGATGGTGTACAATATGGTGCACGGGGTTTCGTCGGCCTGCAAAGAAAAGTCTGCGATGTGAGACATCCGAAAGGCAATGAAAACGGGAGATTATACATTTATATTGAAGGGGGGAGGTGTGACAGATACCGTGAGGGCGTCGAGCTCAGCCAAAGACGAAGCACCGCCTAGCACGTCCGGTGCGGGAGCCGGTGCGGGAGCAGGTGCAGCTACAGGTGCTGGTGCGTCCTCCTTGGCCCATTTGGACTTCTTTCCGCCGTAACCACGGCTTCCGAGGTGGTGGCTCCCAATGTTCCTCTCTGGAAGCCCCTTCATGTACTTAGACATTTTTTGGCATCTTCGGCCTCGCAAGCCTCCTTGAATATTTGAAACTGCTCTTCCGTGATTGTCGGATTATCCTTTACAATCTCGGAGTAGGGTTCCTTCTTGTCGATGATCCTTGCTTTCACTCGATTTTTCCAGGCGGCCAACGCGTCGCTAAACTTGGTCATGGCGTGTTTGTTTATCTTCTTCATCTGGATCTTTATAATCCTTCTCATTCCGGCCCGGGAATAAGAATATCTGGTGAAACTTCTTTAGGAGGGAGCTCCTCATATTTTCTATCTTCTGTAGTTTCTCATCGTTGATGGTGGCGGTTGTCCGTACGATGCGGCCTATTTGATTGCCGTAGCATCGACACGCTTCCTCGGGCGCCGTTGGCTCAAAATTGCCGTCATCCACCTCCGTGACCACCACTCTAGTAGTCCTGAGTTTGTTAGGAACCCGTTGCCTCTTTGCTTTCGGTTCTACACCGGCTCCGCTCCCCGAGGCAGCGCCGGTCTCAGTCTCAGCGCCGGTCTCGATGCCGGTCTGAGTCTGAGCACCGGTCTCAGTCTCAGCACCGGTCTCAGTGTCGGTCTCAGTCCCCGATGCCACCGGTGGGCCCAGCAATAACATCGGTTGATCATCGGTAAGGCTAAAAAATTCGTCTGCCGCCCGGTAGGCGTCGTCGCAATCACCAGAACCCTGTCCTTCATCGTTGCTAGCCATGTTTCCTATGATTAAATCTAGTCAATTAATTCTAGACCTAATAAAATGAATAATGACATAAAAAGGCCTATTGTTTTGCAGGAATGTTGACTCCTTCCTGGTGCGGCAAATCACGGGCACTCAATATGTCCTAGTTTGTAGCACAAGTCATGCCGAAATTCATGGAAAATTTCGGCATGAGCTTTGCTAAAAAGTGGACAAATCGAGAACCTGAAATTTGCCGGAAAGGAAATGAATCAACATTCCGGCAAAACATAGGCCACTAAGCATCATTCCCTACAAACAGTGTCCAAATATACACGAGCAACCACATGTGCAAACAGTGTAGAAGAAAATTCATTTAACTACTAATAGAACAAAATTCAGTTAACTTTAGTGCTCTATAATGATGAAAGGAAAAAAAATTCAGTTAACTACTAATTTCATTCATTTAGGTTATTCATTTAACATCACCTAATTAACCTACTGTACCAATACTACTAGCAACACTACTAACCTAATTAACCTAGCAAAACTCTAGTGCCCTAACTGAAAAACATCAACATCTACTAGTACCACTATTACCCTAATCTAATTAACATCTACTAGTATCACTATATACTATACAAGCATCATCTACCCTAATTAAACCCTACTTCCCTAACTAACTTTGGTTGTAAACCAAATTTTTTGCTCTAAACTAATTTTTGCTCTAACATCTACTACTTAACATCCTTTGCTCTAAACTAAATTTTTTGCTATAAACAAACTTTTGCTCTACTAATTTTTTCTCTAGAATGCAGAGAGAGATGAGTGGGGGCAGGGTGGGGGACTTACAGAGAGGGGAGAGACGGTGGCGGGGAGGTGCTCGGTGATGGAGGCAGGGGCGGAGAGGGCGGGCTCGGGAACGGGCAACGGCGGTCCTGGGCGGGCTCGGGCGGCGATGAGGTGGAGGGCACCGGCGGTGACGTCGAGGGCGGTCTCGGGCGGCGGCGGTGAGGCTGAGGGCGGCCTCGGGCGGCGGCGGTGAGGATGACGGCGGCCTCGGGGGGAGACGGTGAGGTTGCGGGTGTCCACGCCGGCAGGAGACGGCGGTGAAGTGGGGCGACGGCGAATTGGGGAGACGGCGGCGAGGGCGAGGGATTTGGGGAAGAAGTGGTGGCCGGCGGGCGGGGGGGAAACCGCTGTTTAAGTGAAACGTAACGGTAGCACGTTTCCAAAAATGCGCTATAGCTAAGTTAGCTATAGCGCGTTTCCTGAAACCCGCTACTGCTATTCCTTTCTCCTTTTTCCCATTTTTTCTTTTATTTTTCTTTACATTTTATTTTTTTCCTTTCTCCTTTTTCTATTTCTTCCATTTTCATTTACTTTTCTACTTGTTTTTCACTTTATTTTATTTCCGGTAGCAGCAGCGCCTTACACGTAAGCGCGCTACAGCTAAGGAGAGTAGCAGTAGCGCTGGACCAGTATACGCGCTACTGCTAGGTTGGGCTAGCCATGCGCGCCCAGTTCAAACATAGCAGCAGCGCTTTTCGCCAGTACGTGCTACTGCAAAAGTCATAGCAGTAGCGCGGTTTATTTACGCGCGCTGCTACTAAGTAGCAGTAGCGTTTGATTTTGTACAGCACTACTGGTAAGATTCTGTGTATAGGCTTTTCCCTAGTAGTGAAAGATAATATCATCAACATATATTTGGCACACAAACAGTTCACCATCATAAGATTTAGTGAAAAGAGTAGGGTCGAGTGAACCGGGTTTGAAGCCTTTCTTCATGAGGAATTCCTTCAAAGTATCATACCACGCCCAAGGGGCCTGCTTGAGGCCATAGAGGGCCTTATTGAGTCTGAAGACTTTGTTAGGATGCTTTGGATCTTCAAAACCTGGGGGTTAAGCAACATATACTTCTTCCTCAAGCTTACCATTGAGGAATGCACTTTTCACATCCATTTGATATAGAGTGATATCATGATGGTTAGCATAAGCAAGTAATATGTGAATAGCCTCAAGTCTAGCAACAGGTGCAAAAGTTTCATTGAAATCAATTCCTTCAACCTGTGTGTAGCCTTGAGCTACAAGCCGTGCCTTCTTCCTTACCACAAGGCCATTTTTCATCTTGCTTGTTGCGATAGATCCATTTTCTGCCAATGATATTATGCTTGCGAGGATCTCGATGTTTGACCAGTTCCCAGACGTTGTTGAGCTCGAACTGATGTAATTCTTCTTGCATGGCCTGAATCCACTCAGGCTCCAGAAATGCTTCATCTACCTTAGTGGGCTCTGTGATAGAGACAAAAGCATAGTGCCCACAAAAGTTAGATAAATGTGAAGCTTTGAGTGTGTGAGAGGACCTGGTGCTTTAATAGCATCGATGATCTTTTCAACTTGCACTTCTTTTGCAACGCGAGGATGAGCTGGTTGTCGTTGAGGAATTTTATCAGCATTTTCTTTAGCACCATTTTCTTTAGTATTTTCTTTAGGTGCATTAGCTCGACGTTAGTCATGTTCTGGAATGTATTGTTCAGCAGATTCTTCGGTAGGAATGACATCCTCAGTAGCCTTGAACATGATAGTTTCCTCAGGTGCCGGTTCATCTATCACATAAGGTAGGTGCTCTCTTTGCGAGCCATTATTTTCATCGAACCACACATCTACAGTTTCAACAACCATGTGAAGAACATTGTTGAAGACTCTGTAGGTGTGCGAGTCCTTTCCGTAACCAAGCATGAAACCTTCATGTGCTTTCGGTGCAAATTTTGAGTTGTGATGAGGATCTCTAATCCAACATTTAGCACCGAAGACTTTGAAATAACTTACATTGGGTTTCTTGTTAGTGAGAAGTTCATAGGCAGTCTTCTGGAAGAATTTGTGAAGATATACTCTGTTGATGATGTGGCATGCAGTATCAATTGCCTCAATCCAGAAATGACGAGGCGTTTTGTATTCATCAAGCATAGTGTGAACCATCTCAGCAAGAGTCCTATTCTTGCGCTCCACGACGCCATTCTGCTAAGGAATATAAGGAGCGGATAACTCATGAGTAATACCATGTTCATCAAGATAGTCATCAAGACCAGAATTCTTGAACTCAGTTCCATTGTCACTTCTGATGTGCTTGATCTTCACACCAGAGTTGGTTGAAGCCCTCGAGGAAAATCGTTTGAAGACTTCCTGCACTTCATGTTTGTAAGTAACAATGTGTACCCATGTGTATCGAGAGTAATCATCAACAATAACAAAGCCATATTGAGATGCATCATTTGAGACTGCAGAATAATGGTTAGGACCGAAGAGATCCATGTGAAGCAATTCAAATGGACGAGTGGTGGTCATGATAGTCTTTGCTGGATGCTTAGCCTTTGTCATCTTCCCAGCTTCACAGGCTCTGCATAAGTGATCCTTGAGGAATTTGAAATTTTCAATGCCAATGACATGCTTCTTCTTCGCAAGCGTGTGCAGATTCCTCATGCCTGCATGACCAAGTCGTCGATGCTAGAGCCAGCCTTCTGAAGCTTTTGCAAGTAGGCACACGGCTGGTTGCGGTCCTGTAGAGAAATCAACAATATACAAGTCTCCTCTCCTAAAGCCTTCGAAGACTTTGGAATTGTCAGCTTCCATAACCACAACACAACGGTACTTGCCAAAGACAACAACCATATCAAGATCACAAAGCATTGAGACAGACATGAGGTTGTATCCTAAGGACTCGACAAGCATGACTTTGTCCATGTGTCAATCCATTGAGATCGCAACCTTACCTAGACCCAATACCTGACTTTTGCCTTTTTCAGCAAAGATGATATGCTTCAGATGCGATGGTGATAAGGGAGCATCCGTCAATAGATTCTTGTCACCAGTCATGTGATTTGTACATCCACTATCGAGGACCCACTCGGTGGCTTTGGGTTGATCATCCTACAGATGAATTAGTGAAACTTACGAACTTCATATACTTCATCAATGAATAATATGGCATCAATTCATCAGATCAATTTCATCAAGCAATAGAACAGATAAAGCACTATGAGGACGTGAGAAATGGAAGTTCATTTCTTCATGATTGGCCTACGTCCTTTCAGGCACACTCAGGTCTCCAGCAAATTCTTTAGACGATTACATATGTTTGGAGACCTGACCCTGTAGAAGAGATTAGTTCTTTTTATTCACCACCCACATCTGAAGGGGTGGCAAAGAGTTCATCACTCTGCGAGCTCCATATGAGAAAGGTGGCATAGAAGCCAGTCCATTTCGTTTCACATAAGAGGAGTTAGGATAAGCATATGAATAAGCAGAGAAATTCTTCGAGGACTTATGAACATAATGATTAGAAGAATAATGCTCATATTCATAGCCCTTGTCTCTTCCCTGCGAAGCAGAGTTGTTAGCACGATGATATTCATATGAGGACTTTGATCCTTCTGAGGAATTTGGTCCATATGAAGAATTTGAGTTGGGGTTCCTATTGTTCATAGGTGGTGTCCTGAGGACATTCACCTGAAGACTTTCAAGGCACCTTTTGGTAACCCAGATTTTCTTCATAGGAGGACCGTTCCTGCAGTTAGTGCCAACATATCTAGCAAATACTTCACCATTCTGATTTTTGAACAGTTTATAGTTGGAGTCATATGACTCATCATCAGAACGAGGAGATTCACATGCAAAGCCAGATAAGTTAGATGGATCAACTGGAGGTCCCTTTGCAGCAACCCATGAGGTTTTGGGGTACTGCTCAGGCTTCCAATATGTACCATCAGCATTGAGTTTCCTCTCAAAGGCAATACCCTCTTGCCTAGGGTTCCTGTTGAGGACCTGCTTTTTAAGCACATCACAAAGAGTCTGATGCCCTTTGAGGCTTTTGAACATGCCTATCATGTACAATTCCTCCAGCCCTGCATCCTCAGTGATACTAGCAATGTCCTCAGATGAGGAATTCATGATAGCAGAGGGAGGTGAAGAATTTGAAACATTAGCAGCATTTGAACATTCAGGTGAAGAATTAGCAGATTCACGTTCATTGCACTTCAAGCACGGAGGAACAAATTCTTCCTGAGAAGCGCTGATTTGTTGAGCAAGTAATGAATCACGCTCCTTCTGAAGATCTTCATAACTCACTCTTAGATTTTCAAGATCTTGCTTTATTTGAAGAAATTCATATGAAAGCTTCTCATGATCAGATAAGAGAGTGTTATGATGACCTTGAAGGGTGTCAAACTTAGACTGAAGCCTCTGAAGACTCTCAGCCAAAGCTTTGGACTGATCCATTTCTTCACCCAACATATCATCACTCTTATTTAGCATGTATTGAACTGTTTCCAAAGCTCTTTGTTGTTTAGTGGCAAGGGAAGCAAGTTTGACATAGCTGGGTCCAAATTCATCACCAGATTCATCATCACTGGATTCAGATAGATAGCATTCAATTACCTTAGCATCATTTGCCATAAGGCATGATGCAGAAGATGATGATTCTGGTTCGAATGTCATCACTTTGAGGGATTCCTTGAAGTCCTCAAACCAAGGATCATGACAGGTTCGATGACCTTCATAGACCTCAGAGAGACGGTCCCTGATAAGCTTCGCATGATCGAGATGCATGATATTCCTGAACTGATTTTGAGACAAACAGGAGCAGATGAGGTCCTTCGCCGTGAGGTTGAGAAGAGTGTACTTGTGAACGTCATCAGCTTCCACCATCTTGCACAGATCGGTCAGACCAATCTCAGTGACGGTCCACAACTCGCTGTTCATCGACATGAGGCGCTTCTTCATCATGGCCTTCCACTTGGGATACCCATGACCGTCAAAGATGGGGCATGACACAGTCTTCATTCCTGTGGTCGACATAACTAAAACTCCAGGCGGTTAAACCAAAATCACACAGAACAAGGGAGTATCTTTCTCTGATACCAATTGAAAGTGCGTTATATTGACTAGAGGGGGGTGAATAAGCAATTTTTATGAATTCTTCACTGAGGAATTTGAGGTGAGGAAATTCCTTAGCGAAGAACTACTAGCAGCGGAATAAGTACTCAAAAGTAAACATAACTGAACACAAGCATAGTCATCATGATGAAATGAAGACAAGCACAGAGTACAAAAAGCGTAAACACATGATAACACATGATGAAGACAAACAGACTGAAGAAATTGAATTGAGGAAATTGAGAAAGTCTTCAGTCAAAGTCTTCAAACACAGATATGAACAAGCACTCACAACAGTTATGAGGAAATGAAAGAGTTGAGGAAATAGAACCAGTGAGCTTGGTGAAGACAATGATTTGGTAGACCAGTTCCAACTGCTGTCTCAGTTGTACATCTGGTTGGAGCGGCTAGGTATTTAAACCTGAGGACACTCAGTCCCGGACACACAGTCCTCACCGTATTCTCCTTGATCTAAGGTCACATAGACCTCGCCCAATCACTCGTGGTAAGTCTTCAGGTGACTTCCGAACCTTCACAAAGTTGGTCACTCGGTGATCCAGAATTCCTCTTGGATGCTCTAGACCATGATGCCTAACCGTCTGGAAGAAGCATAATCTTCAAAGGTAACAAGCATCGGATCCACACAGGATCAATCTCTTCAGTGATGCTCAATCACTTTGGGTTTGTAGGTGTTTGGGTTTGGGTTTTCCTCACTTGATGATTTTCTCTCGAAGTCCTCGGAGGATGGGATGCTCTCAAATGACAAGTGTCAGTTTCTCTTGGAGCAGCCAACCAGCTAGTGGTTGTAGGGGGAGGCTATTTATAGCCTAGGGAGCAGCCCGACATGATAATACATAAATGCCCTTCAATGATATGACTGTTAGGTGGGTAGATATTTTGGGCCAGCTGGCGCATAGCACAGCAACGGTCGGAATTTTGAGTATCAAATTCCTCAGGGCTATCATGTTCCTCACTGTGTAGGCAACCCACACTGGCGAATTCCTAACTCCTCAGTCCGAACAAATTCCTCAGAGACCAAAAGAACTTTGTCTCTGTCACTAAAGAATATGACTGAACTGTATGAGATTTCCAATGGCTTCACTCGAAGGGATTGGTAGGTGTAGGATTTTGAGTTGAGCATCACATGGAAATTTTTCCTTAGTATTTCCTCAACCCCCTTTAACAGTACGGTGTTTCCTATGACTCAAGAAAGAGAAAATGAAACTACGAAAACCAAAGTCTTCACGCTTCATGTTCCTCGAATGAATGCCAAGTCTTCAAGGTCACACCAATTTCTTCACTTTCAAAGTATTCAGATAGTCTTCAGAAATTCAAAGTCTTTAGTCGAAGAACTTCATTTTTAGGGGTCGACTTTCTCTTTAAATATCAAACTCCTCATAGACTTATAGACCTGTGTACACTCATAAACACATTAGTCCCTTAACCTATAAGTATTCAATACACCAAAATCACTAAGGGGCACTAGATGCACTTACAGGCCGAAACTGCCTAAGGCCCATGTTTGGCCCAAATAGGACAAGTAGTTAACATGCCAAAATATATCTCGGGCCTGTTTGGCCCAATAAAATTATGGGCTTCAAGCAGGCTGGTATCTACGCGGGCCATAGGCTGAAAAGTGTCACGGGCCATTATCGGATGGGCTATAAGCAGGCCGTATTCAACGCGGGCTGTAATTAGGCCCAACTGTTACACGGGCCATTAACAGGCCTGTAGGTCAGTTGGGCTTAAATTTATCCACGAAGACTACGGGCCGTTAAGAGGCCTAAAGTTATGTCGGACAAGAAATAGCCCAGTGTATGCATGGGCCGTTAAATGGCCTAAAGTTAAACCGGGCCGACAACATCGCAGATGCACCACAGGCCGCTGATCGGCCAAAACTATTATTGGGCCGAACTGGTAAACAGGCATTTAACAGGCTGAAATACAAATCTATCATAGAATGGTCCCAAAAGAACAGTGGCCTGTTAACGGGCCTGATCCGATATGGGCCGTAATTTGGCCCAAAACACGGCAGGCTATGAACGGGCCTAATTTGGTATGGGCCTCAATTTTTCCCAAAACATGGCAGGATGTTAACGGGCCAGCCCACTAGTGCCTGAAAAAACATGGTGGGCCTTTAGCTGGGCCGGCCTTTTCACCGAAATGGGCCTCTATTGGGCCGTGGCACGTGTCGATGTATCATAGGCGCCTCCTCTCCAATGAGTGGATGACATCTATCCCAACGGTGAGCAAACATGTGTTTCCTTCGGCCAATGAGTATTTTACACGTGGAAAATCCCCATTGGTCCGGGCTGTTAACATGTTATCGGATGCAAAACCGGACCCGATAGCTTAACGACATTCCATTACGATGGATGACATGTGTCGGTCACCCTTGATGAAAGCACTTCTATGACGCGCGATTTATCGTCATGGAAGTGGACACTTCCGTGATGATAATTTTGGTAATGTCATGGAACACTTCTACGACAGAACATGTATGACTATCTTGATTCTGTCATAAAATTGTCATGGATTTACATGCATGACAGAAAATGTGACCTACTATGACAAACACATATCATCACGAAGTGTATTTTTTTGTAGTGTCAGGAAGGTGATGTTAGCTTGGGTCAAAAGTGTTCCAATGGCCCATTGTTCTCTCCCAGCGATTGGGAAGGTTGCAGACAAGCGGTTCACTGACCTTGCAGTTTGCATCCTTGTGGAGGTGACCCCGGATGAGAGGCTGAGGATCTAGCTGGGTGTTGACACCTGATTTTGGCACAATGCAGAATGAAATGGAGATGGCCTCAAATGACAAAATATTCTGAATGAAAAATTTCACATTGCCGAGTGGAACAACTTTGATGTTTGGACCATAATCATTCGGCATCATATCGAAGACCAAAACTACACTCAGATTGTCATGTAGGTGTTCTGAGTGCTTTTTGGTCAAGTACGCCTCCAGGATAATCTCGGATGAAGGAATGCTCTACATGAATTGTCTTTGTCTCGTCGAATCGGTCGATTTTGATATAAACATCATCTCAATCCGAGTTCGTATGCAAAAGTTAGAGCTATCTGGATGCAGCCCTGTCAAGAGGCGAAATATGACGCGGAAGACCAGACATGTCTTGGCAAGTGTCTGATGTAATGCGTGAGTGTTTTGGCCCAGAAGATGGCCTCGAATCGGAAAACGTTCAACACGAAAGTTTTTCGTCTCGTCAAAACGGTCAACTTTGCTTTTGGACACATTTTCATCCGAGATCGTTTACTGCCTCAAAAACCTTGTCGGGGAAAGCTTGCCGCCGTGAACAGTAATCTTGCCGGGGAAAGCTTGCCGCCGTGAACAGTAACCTTGCCGGGGAAAGCTTGCCGCCGTGAACAGTAACCTTGCCGGGGGAGAGCTTGCCACCGTGAACAGTGCCGGGGAAAGCTTGCCGCCGTGAACTGTAACCTTGCTGGGAAAGCTTGCTGCCGTGAACAGTAGAAACTGTCGAGGCCAATCCGACCAGATGCTGAAGATGGTCTCAAATACTTATCTAGATGGCTTCGGATGAAGAAGTGTTCAACACAGGAGTTGTTCGTAACGTCGAAACGGTCAACTTTGCTTTTGGAGTCATCGTCATCCGACATAGTATACGACCTGCAGAGACGCTGCAAGAGTCAGACGGTCCAGTCAGCTACATGAACGAGTCCGACTCGAAATTAGAGATGACCCCGTGGAGTATTCAAGATGGCCTTATTTGGAAAAGTGATTAACATACGGATTGTTGGCCTCGTCGGAGCACACATAATTGATATTTAAACCGTCTCCATCGGAAGTCATATGCAGATTCCACAGCCTACGCAAGGAGCAAGACAGAAGATTGGACCAGATTCGGGCTGAATCCGAGTGGGACCAGAACTAGGATTCTAGGACGTGAATTGATGTAATTTTCTTGTAAGGAAAGCCTAGATAAATCCTTTGCTTGTACGGGAAGTCCAGCCGCCTCTTATATATGTTGGGGGTGACGGCCGATTGAACAACACACAATCGAACAAATCAATATACTACTTTTTCATCTACGTTTTATCTCTCCACCGTTTTTCTCTCTCGTTCTTCGCTGTTCTTCGTGTTTGAGACCTGCAAATCCCGAGGCTCTAGGGGCGAGCGAATCGACCTAGGGCAGCCCATAGCCGCCGCAATCCCTGACGGGGTCCCTCCCAGGTGCGCGGGGTTTCGGGTCTGCAAAAGCGCCCGTCGACTGTCTTGCGTATCACGCTGTCGGTCGGGTCTCCTTCGACGTGAGCTGCGGTGCATCACCCCCGGCGTCGAGGGTACACGTGACGTGTTCGTGTGTCAACACACTTTTTTGGCGACTCCGCTGGGGAACGAAGATCAATCATCATCATCCACCATGTCTGATCTTCCCAAGCCATCTGAGGTAGACGCCGATAACATCATTAAGCCCAGTCTTGATGAGATATCAGCCGATCATCGCCAAGTCTATGAGGAGTACAAGAAGGCGCGCGAGGAGAAGGACTTGCAGGAGTTCCTTGCAAAGTTCAAGAAGGATCGCCAAGGCAACATCACTCCGATTGGAGAAATCAAGTTTCCTCCTCTTCAAGCCGAGCAGGTTAAACCCGCTGTGAGTACTACCTTTTCTCCTGAGCAGTGGGCTGAGATTTAGAGTCGTATTGCTGATGGTAACAATCTGGTCTATCAAACTTTCATAGAAAATACCAATGCTCAGAAAAATATATCTCAATCATTTAGTGCTAATGATGGTGTAGCTGCTAGTGTGCAAAACCCTAATCTGGCTTTACCTATCTCATCGGCGCCTCCCATGCCGATGACTTATTATCCTACTCAAACAAATCAGATTGTGACTGCACCTATTAATCCTATTATGAGCATGCCAGGTTCGGTGGCAGCGCTAAACCAAACCCTACCTACGCCTACAACCACTCGACCACTACCAAATTTTGGGTCGACATACATGCCACAATTCTTACCTACAGCTAGTAACCCTACTCCTCCTATGCCATTGCCACAAGCGTCATCGTCCACTATGGATGATGGTCTAGCTAATCTTAGAGAGGAGATGGCTAAGATGCTTCGAGAGAATTTTGGAGTTGAGTTACCTCGGAATCGGATTTACCAAAAGCCGTACCCCGAGTACTTTGATGCCATCTAGTGCCCCCCAGGATATAAAATTCCAGATTTTGTTAAATTTAGTGGAGAAGGCACAAAAACCACATGGGAGCATGTTAGTCAATATTTAGCACAATTGGGTGAGGCAGGCTCATTGAACGAATTGAAAGTGCGTTTATTTCCTTTATCATTAACTGGTACCGCATTTTCATGGTTTTCTTCTTTACCCCGTGGTTCCATTCGGGTTTGGTCGCAGCTAGAGCAGAAGTTTCATGATCACTTTTATAGCTGCGACAATGAACTCAAGTGTCACATCTAACATCGGTTAAGCAGAAGCATGATGAATCGGTCTCCGGTTACGTCAAGAGATTTAGAGAAACAAAAAACTGGTGTTTTAGTTTGGTGATAACCGAGAGAGACTTGGCAGACCTAGTGCTGAGTGGTTTGAAAACTCCCATCAGAGAAAAGCTAGAAGGCTATGAGTTCTTAAATATCAACCAAGTCTTACAAAGGGCTTTGGCTCAGGAAAGCCGAAGCAAAGACCTCAAAGAAGTGCATAGATACAAAGTCGATCGTCCAAAGATGAATGTGATCGAATATGATAGTGATCACTCGGACGATGAGGGTGATGTTTTTTCTACTGAATTTGTTTGGCCATCTAAGGCCAAACCATTTACTTGCAATGATCTGAAACCGATTCATAAGAATCGTGATGAAGAGATGAAGTTTACTTTTAACATTGCCAAGTGTGATAAAATATTTGATGCTTTGCTACAAGCTAAAATTATTAGAATAACTCATACTTTGCCGCCGTTTGAAGAGCTGAAACGGCGCGCTTATTGCAAATATCATAATTCTTTTTCTCATGCTACTAACGATTGCAATGTTTTTCGACGACAGATACAATCGGCCATTAATGACGGACGATTGAACTTTTCTGAAATGCAAGTTGATAAACAGCCTTTTCCAATGAATACCATGGATTTGGAGGGGAAGAAGCTACTCATTCGGCCGGAGGTAGCCAAATCTGCCAATAAAACTAATGTCATTGTCGGTGAGCCCAGGAAAGACAAGGAGGACAACAAGGTCTTGGGGAGACAGGTTGTGCTTGATAAGCAACCCGATGGCAAGGAAGTGATCAAAATCACCATCAAGAATCCTGCACTCGGGGGGCAACCGCAAGTGCAAGAAAATATTCATGTTAAATTTGTCAAGCCCAAGAGTCTAGAAGTTGGCAAGTGGAAGAAGAATGAAGCTAAAGTGCAGCGCAAGCGGATCAAGCCAACTTTTGATATGTTGTTGTCCAAGTATGCTAACCAGTCGGCCGGTTCTAGTTTCAATCGACCGACTCATCTGAAACGACCGAGGTCACCATCAGCTGATATGTTCAGTCGGTATACAAAACCGAGTGGACCAAAGGCGCAGTTTTCAGAAGAGCAGAGGCAATCTGTGTGGGATCGACTTGATTACTCATATAATGGCCGACTCAACATCGGTGGCTATCAGTCGGCTGGGCAAAATATGCGACCGAGTGGAAATTATCTGAGTGTAAGGATGCACCCAGGTGGAAGCTATCCAAGTGAAAAAATGTGGCCAAGTAGATTCCATCCGACTGAATTCCATCCGGGTGACATCCATCCGAGTGGATTCCATCAGAGTAAAAAGCTGCGCCCGAGTGGAAATTTCATGCATCTGGAAAGGCGAAAAGAATGGCGTGTTAAGTCACCAAGTGTTGTAGCAGTTGAGTCGGGAAAAAGCAAGGAGAAAACGGATGCCGACTCACTTAACATTTGCCATACAGCAGCCAATTGTGCATAGCAAACCGGCTGAGCCGATACTTTCTATTGCGTCAAAGCACTCAGCTAATGACCATGAAGCAAGCGCCAGCCGAGTAAAAACGAGAGATCCTAAATACACTCAGCCAAAGTGGTGTCCTCCAGGGCTAACAAAGACACAGAAGAGGAAACTACAGAGGTTAAGGAGCCAAGAGATGGCAGAACAAGAGGCGGAGAAGCAAAGGGATAAGTTGTTCAATGACACTCGGCCTATGGTACCTACAAAACAAGTGTGGAGGCCCAAACAAATACGAGATACAGTGGCCTCTACGCCTATCACATCAGCACCTACACTACCAAAAAAGGACGACGCAATCATTGCATCATCTACGTTACCTATTGCTTCCTCTTCACTCGGACAAATTTCTGAATCGGTGGATGCACTTGAGGAGGAGGCTGATATGTTGGACTATGAGTCTACACCGGTTCAGGAAGGTATGGATATCAATATGGTGTATTACTTGCCTGCTGAGTTTCGTGCTGTAGATGAGGAAGGGGAGGTGGCTCAGCTGGATTTTGGCCCTAAAAACGCGATATTCGAGAAGCCAAAAGAACCAGTAATGCATCTGAAACCATTATATCTCAGAGGTCATATCAATGGGTCGCCGCTCACTCGGATGCTTGTTGATGGTGGTGCTGTGGTAAATCTTATGCCCTATTCGGTCTTCAAGAAATTGGGTTTGCCTGATGAAGAATTGATCAAGACCAATATGGTGCTTAACGGGTTTGAAGGCAAAGAGAAAACTGAAGCCAAAGGTGTGATGTATGTGGAGCTTACAGTCGGAAGCAAAACTTTGGCTACTGCATTCTTTGTCACCGAGGTGCAAGGTAACTACAACGTCATACTAGGCCGTGATTGGGTTCATGCAAACCAGTGCGTGCCATCCACTATGCACCAGTTTTTGATTCAGTGGGTTGATGATGAAGTGGAAGTCATTCATGCGGATAACTCGGCCTGTGTTGTTTGGCCGATGCGTCGGTGGATTGGCAACATCCCAATGCTACTTTCTTGACGGGACGTGACTTATCAGAGTTTGATTTTCTCAGCGCAACCAAGAATGGTTTTGTGCCCGTCTCTTTAAAGCTGACTGAATGCAATCGGCTCCAAGGTATGATATGTTTAAATGGATTCTAGCTCTGAGTGGTTACAAAAACGTCTTGTGAAATATCGGTCCAGCGAGAACAATATGTATGAGTCTATAGAGGAGTTGGATGACATGGATAAACTTGGACAAGGTTTTACATCGGCCGATCCATTAGAAGAGGTAGATATTGGAGATGGTTCAGTCACTCGACCGACATTTATAAACAAAAATTTGAAAGCCGATTGTAAAGCTAAGTTAATCGAGCTATTGAAAGAATATGTTTGTTGCTTTGCATGGGAATATCATGAGATGCCAGGGTTAAGCAGAGAGCTAGTGGAGCATCGGTTGCCTATAAAGGCCGGTTTTAGACCTTATAAACAATCGGCCAGAAAATTTAATCCGAAAACATATGACCGGATCAAGGAAGATATCGGTCGACTGCTTGAAGCTAATTTCATTCGACCTTGCAGGTACGCCGAGTGGATTTCTAACATTGTCCCAGTGGAGAAGAAAGGATCCGGCAAGTTGAGGGTGTGCATTGATTTCAGAGATTTGAATAGGGCTACACCCAAAGATGAGTATCCTATGACAATAGCCGATATGCTTATTAATGATGCTTCTGGGCATAAGGTTATTAGCTTTCTAGATGGTAATGCCGGATACAATCAAATTTTTATGGCCGAAGAAGACATGTACAAGACTGCTTTTCGATGCCCTGGTTTCGTTGGTATATTCGAGTGGACAGTGATGACATTCGGATTAAAAAATGCTGGAGCCACATATCAAAGGGCTATGAATTTGATTTTCCATGATTTACTCGGTATCATACTTGAAGTTTATATTGATGATATTGTTGTCAAATCGGATGCTTTTGAATCTCACTTGGCCGATTTGCGTTTAGCTTTTGAAAGAATGAAAAAGTATGGACTGAAGATGAATCCTTTGAAGTGTGCTTTTGGCGTGTCAGCTGGCAAGTTTTTGGGTTTCATTATTCATGAAGATGGCATAGAGATTGATCCCAAAAAGATAGAGGCTATACAGAAAGTGGAGGCTCCAACATGCAAGAGAGATATGCAAAAGTTCCTTGGCAAGGTCAACTATTTGAGAAGGTTCATAGCTAATCTGTCAGGGAAAGTTCATGCATTTACTCCTATCCTTCGGTTAAAGGATGATGCTGATTTCACTTGGGGGGCAAAACAGCAAGAAGCATTTGATATGATCAAGAATTATTTGTGCACTCCTCCGGTGATGAGAGCACCCAAGCATAGGGAACCCTTCAGACTTTACATTGCAGCAGAGGAAGAAGTTATTGGTGATGTTCTAACTCAAGAGACCGAAGGAAAAGAGCATGCCATCACTTATTTGAGCCGCCACTTATTGGACGCAGAGACAAGGTATACATTTATTGAGAAATTATGTCTATGCTTATATTATGCTTGCACAAAACTGCGACATTATTTAGTGCCGAGTGCTTGTGTAGTAGCTTGTCAAACCGATGTCATTAAATACATGTTGCATAGGCCAATTCTTAGTGGTAGAATTGGCAAGTGGGCTTATGCTTTGATTGAATATGATTTGGCTTATGAATCTCTAAAGTCCATGAAAGGCCAAATTGTTGCTAATTTCATTGTTGAACATCGGATTAATGACAAGCATGATGTTGATATGAACCTTATTTCATTAGTACCATGGATATTATACTTTGATGGGTCAGTTTGTAGCAATGGCCAAGGTGTTGGTATTGTCTATATATCTCCTCATGGTGCTGTTTTTGAAGCCTCATGCCGCTTAGAATATTTTTGCACAAACAATCAAGCCGAATATGAAGCATTGTTATTCGGCCTAGAGATGTTACTTGCTATAGGTGTTACACATATTGAGGCTTATGGTGATTCGTTACTAGTAGTACAACAAATATCCAAAGTCTTTCAGTGTTTGGACGAATCACTTAATGTTTATCTTGATAAATGTCTAGATATAATCTCTACTTTGGATTGTTTTAGCATTGCACATATATCTAGACATGACAACTGGAAAGCAAATGAGTTGGCACAACAAGCATCTGGATACCATGTTGATCATGGCATGTTTCATATTTCTCAAAATCCGATGTCTTGTCTTACCAGTATAGAAGAGGCCGAACCAGAACCCACTGATTCGGTCATTAACAAAAAATCTAGTGCAGGTGACAATTCCGACTTGAGGAAGCCCATTGTTGCTTACTTGCGTAATCCGAGTGAAAGGATGGACAGGGCTGTTCGGCGTATGGCTTTTAAATATACTATGAGGGATGATGATCTTTATCGCCGAACAGTTGATGATGTTCTTTTAAAGTGCTTGGATGAGGACCAAGCAAGAGTTGCTATGGGAGAGGTACATGAAGGCATTTGTGGTACTCACCAGTCGGCTCCCAAGATGAAATGGTTATTACAACATGCTGGGTTTTATTGGCCGACCATGATTAATGATTGCTTCAGATATTATAAAGGGTGCGAAGCTTGTCAAAAATTTGGTGATATTCAATTGGCTCCCGCTGCTATGTTGCATCCTATTATCAAGCCGTGGCCTTTCAGAGGATGGGGTTTAGACTTTATTGGGCAAATCCATCCGTCTTCTTCAAAGGGGCATCGGTTTGTATTGGTGGCAACTGATTATTTCACTAAGTGGTCTGAAGCAGTACCTCTCAAGAACATGACGCATACGGAGGTAATTAAATTCATAACCGAGCACATTATTCATAGATTCGGTATTCCTCAAACGTTAACTACAGATCAAGGTTCATCTTTTATGTCACACCAAGTCAGAGAGTTTGCCGAATCTTATAACATAAAGTTGCTCAATTCCTCCCCATATTATGCCCAAGCTAATGGACAAGCTGAGTCTAGCAATAAAATTTTAATCAAGCTCATCAAGAAGAAGATTGAGGATAATCCAAGGAGATGGTATGACTTGTTGTCTGAGGCATTATGGGCACATAGAATCTCAAGGCATCGTGCTACGAAAGTGACTCCATATGAGCTAGTATATGGTCAGGAGGCTGTTTTACCAGTGGAAGTAAATTTGAATGCTTTGAGAATAGCTAAACAAAATGATTTATCGGCAATAGACTTCTATAACTTGATGATGGACAACATTGATGAGGTTGCTGATAAACGTTTGGCTGCTTTGAATGCCATAGAGAGAGATAAGCTGAGGGTGGCAAGGGCTTACAATAAGAAAGTCAAGTTGAAGAATTTTCAAGTTGGTGATCTCGTCTGGAAAGTGATTCTACCGATTGGTTCAAGAGATAGAAAATTCGGGAAGTGGTCTCCAAGTTGGGAAGGTCCTTTTAGGATTACAAGAGTTGTTCCCGGAAATTCATATTTGGTGGAATCAATACAGGGGGCATTTTTACCCCGAGCTCTCAATGGCAAACATTTTTACCCCTATAAGTCTTCAATACACCAAAATCACTAAGGGGCACTAGATGCACTTACAGGCCGAAACTGCCTAAGGCCCATGTTTGGCCCAAATAGGACAAGTAGTTAACATGCCAAAATATATCTCGGGCCTGTTTGGCCCAATAAAATTATGGGCTTCAAGCAGGCTGGTATCTACGCGGGCCATAGGCTGAAAAGTGTCACGGGCCATTATCGGATGGGCTATAAGCAGGCCGTATTCAACGCGGGCTGTAATTAGGCCCAACTGTTACACGGGCCATTAACAGGCCTGTAGGTCAGTTGGGCTTAAATTTATCCACGAAGACTACGGGCCGTTAAGAGGCCTAAAGTTATGTCGGACAAGAAATAGCCCAGTGTATGCATGGGCCGTTAAATGGCCTAAAGTTAAACCGGGCCGACAACATCGCAGATGCACCACAGGCCGCTGATCGGCCAAAACTATTATTGGGCCGAACTGGTAAACAGGCATTTAACAGGCTGAAATACAAATCTATCATAGAATGGTCCCAAAAGAACAGTGGCCTGTTAACGGGCCTGATCCGATATGGGCCGTAATTTGGCCCAAAACACGGCAGGCTATGAACGGGCCTAATTTGGTATGGGCCTCAATTTTTCCCAAAACATGGCAGGATGTTAACGGGCCAGCCCACTAGTGCCTGAAAAAACATGGTGGGCCTTTAGCTGGGCCGGCCTTTTCACCGAAATGGGCCTCTATTGGGCCGTGGCACGTGTCGATGTATCATAGGCGCCTCCTCTCCAATGAGTGGATGACATCTATCCCAACGGTGAGCAAACATGTGTTTCCTTCGGCCAATGAGTATTTTACACGTGGAAAATCCCCATTGGTCCGGGCTGTTAACATGTTATCGGATGCAAAACCGGACCCGATAGCTTAACGACATTCCATTACGATGGATGACATGTGTCGGTCACCCTTGATGAAAGCACTTCTATGACGCGCGATTTATCGTCATGGAAGTGGACACTTCCGTGATGATAATTTTGGTAATGTCATGGAACACTTCTACGACAGAACATGTATGACTATCTTGATTCTGTCATAAAATTGTCATGGATTTACATGCATGACAGAAAATGTGACCTACTATGACAAACACATATCATCACGAAGTGTATTTTTTTGTAGTGTCAGGAAGGTGATGTTAGCTTGGGTCAAAAGTGTTCCAATGGCCCATTGTTCTCTCCCAGCGATTGGGAAGGTTGCAGACAAGCGGTTCACTGACCTTGCAGTTTGCATCCTTGTGGAGGTGACCCCGGATGAGAGGCTGAGGATCTAGCTGGGTGTTGACACCTGATTTTGGCACAATGCAGAATGAAATGGAGATGGCCTCAAATGACAAAATATTCTGAATGAAAAATTTCACATTGCCGAGTGGAACAACTTTGATGTTTGGACCATAATCATTCGGCATCATATCGAAGACCAAAACTACACTCAGATTGTCATGTAGGTGTTCTGAGTGCTTTTTGGTCAAGTACGCCTCCAGGATAATCTCGGATGAAGGAATGCTCTACATGAATTGTCTTTGTCTCGTCGAATCGGTCGATTTTGATATAAACATCATCTCAATCCGAGTTCGTATGCAAAAGTTAGAGCTATCTGGATGCAGCCCTGTCAAGAGGCGAAATATGACGCGGAAGACCAGACATGTCTTGGCAAGTGTCTGATGTAATGCGTGAGTGTTTTGGCCCAGAAGATGGCCTCGAATCGGAAAACGTTCAACACGAAAGTTTTTCGTCTCGTCAAAACGGTCAACTTTGCTTTTGGACACATTTTCATCCGAGATCGTTTACTGCCTCAAAAACCTTGTCGGGGAAAGCTTGCCGCCGTGAACAGTAATCTTGCCGGGGAAAGCTTGCCGCCGTGAACAGTAACCTTGCCGGGGAAAGCTTGCCGCCGTGAACAGTAACCTTGCCGGGGGAGAGCTTGCCACCGTGAACAGTGCCGGGGAAAGCTTGCCGCCGTGAACTGTAACCTTGCTGGGAAAGCTTGCTGCCGTGAACAGTAGAAACTGTCGAGGCCAATCCGACCAGATGCTGAAGATGGTCTCAAATACTTATCTAGATGGCTTCGGATGAAGAAGTGTTCAACACAGGAGTTGTTCGTAACGTCGAAACGGTCAACTTTGCTTTTGGAGTCATCGTCATCCGACATAGTATACGACCTGCAGAGACGCTGCAAGAGTCAGACGGTCCAGTCAGCTACATGAACGAGTCCGACTCGAAATTAGAGATGACCCCGTGGAGTATTCAAGATGGCCTTATTTGGAAAAGTGATTAACATACGGATTGTTGGCCTCGTCGGAGCACACATAATTGATATTTAAACCGTCTCCATCGGAAGTCATATGGAGATTCCACAGCCTACGCAAGGAGCAAGACAGAAGATTGGACCAGATTCGGGCTGAATCCGAGTGCGACCAGAACTAGGATTCTAGGACGTGAATTGATGTAATTTTCTTGTAAGGAAAGCCTAGATAAATCCTTTGCTTGTAGGGAAGTCCAGCCGCCTCTTATATATGTTGGGGGTGACGGCCGATTGAACAACACACAATCGAACAAATCAATATACTACTTTTTCATCTACGTTTTATCTCTCCACCATTTTTCTCTCTCGTTCTTCGCTGTTCTTCGTGTTTGAGACCTGCGAATCCCGAGGCTCTAGGGGTGAGCGAATCGACCTAGGGCAGCCCATAGCCGCCGCAATCCCTGACGGGGTCCCTCCCGGGTGCGCGGGGTTTCGGGTCTGTAAAAGCGCCCGCCAACTGTCTTGCGTATCGCGCTGTCGGTCGGGTCTCCTTCGACATGAGCTGCGGTGCATCACCCCCGGCGTCGAGGGTACACATGACGTGTTCGCGTGTCAACACTGGGTATGAGCCCAACCACCATGCCCACGCACGCTGAGGTTGTGCAATGTGCTCCTTGTGAGGCTAAATCTCCAATTCCAAAGCATGTGGCCCGTTAGTCCCTGTTCTTTCCATCAAGTACTAATTCATGTACTATGTGCGATTTCTACTAACGGCCTGCATGTTAAACATCGTACAACACTCATTTAACTCCAAACAAACTCGTCAAAACATTAATTATTGTAATGCACTTGTTATATTTTATAAGTACTACTTTTCATTAATCTGAAATTATTGTAATGTGGTGCGTGCATGTGGGTCAAGGTTCAAACCATAACTTATGCATAGAAAGCAATCTGATGATATGATCCAGGTTCAATATGATGTAGTTGGCATGAAACAATAGTAGTGGCGAGCGATAGAATAAGACCACCATAGCTGCGACAAAATCCTGTGGCGGGCTTGGCCTATCGCCCACATCACGGGTTGCCACTGGCGGGTGGGTGCCCTCCATTGATGGTGTTCTAGCAGTGGCAGGAGCTCAGTGGCGAGCGGCCCTGGGTAGCTTCCCACCACTGTTGGACTTTTCCCACCCGCCACTGCTAGGCATTCCTGGAATAGTGTTACTAGCACAAAAAATAGTGCCAATAGTGTTGTTAGTTGTACATGTATACCCGTGGTACCCATCTGAAATCTCATGGTGTTGTGTAGTTTCCCATACTTATATTCTTTCAATGCTACTTTGTCTTGAGCTAATATGATTTGAATTGTGTCTCTATTTTTATTTAGCAAGACAATGAAGTGACCATAGCACACAGATATATGTTTGTTTGAAGCTTTTATTATGCACTACTTTGTAATAGAAGACTTGTTAGTTTAATCATGTCCACCTTACTACTGAATTGGTTCACCAAAATGAGTTTCATATACTACATGATAAACTTGTTAGATGTCTGCTTGTTTCTTTTTTCAGAATGCTGGCAAAATATTGGAGAAGAGTGCCCCATTAAGAAATGGTACATGAAGTAATGCAGATGAGGTTCAAGATAGTGAGACAGCCTTGCTGGTCTCCAACAAAGCTGATAAAACAGATAAGGAAAACTACCTTGAAGACAGTGAGACAACCCCAAAGTCATGTCTTGATGTAGTGTTCGAGTTACTGGCCACTACCGCTGGCACAAGCTCTACAAACTTGATGTATGAATCATTTCAGTTTCTTGAGTGTCAACTACAAGCTAAAAGACATCGATCAGTCGTACTGCGACAGGAAGCCGAAGGACTGAGGGAGTCCCTGGAGAAATCAGATGCATACTTTATGGTGTAACGGCAAGTGTTAGAGGATTTTAGCGCTAAACAAGAGAAAGCTAATAAGCTTGCTAAGATTATTGCCAGCATGGCGGATACCCAGGATAACGTTTCTTGAGCTCTTCTGAAGTGGTTTCGTTTTTGGACTTGTTTTAGTGTTGTGTTTATTTGCACTGGTGGCCCACATAGACGCCGAGTGTTTGTAATATGCTGCTTTGTTGTTCCCTATATTTGCACTGGTGGCGAACTTTGATGTTGAGTGGATGTAATACATGTAATAGCGATAATATCGTAGCGTTAGTTGCTTTCTTATTTATTTCCTTATATTGTCTTGTTTATTTGTTTGCTTATAGTCACTGCAATTCTTTTCTGCGATTTGTTGTGGCCACAGTAACCATGGGCCACATACGGACCATTGTAACCATGGGCCTGCTATGTGCTGTAGTGACCATAGGCCTCCTACGGGCTATAGGATCCATGGGCCGCCTATGAGCGGTATGTTGCATGGACCTCTTATGGGCCATAAGTTCAATGGGCCACACATGGACCGTAATTTTTGTGGACCGATAATGGATCGCAATATGGGCCATCAACGGGCCAAAATCGTAATCATCCATTTGTGGGACCGGCCATAATGGGTCGCTAACAGACCGATTTTCATCACGGGCTTAATTATATGGACAGTCATAATGGGTCATTAATGGGACACAATAGATGACAGGAAGAAAATGGCCCAATAGGTTAACGGGCCACAAACAGGTCGACTGTAACCACAGGTTGAAGTAGGCCCATCAGCGGAACAGGCTAGTAACGGACCATAAGTAATCGAGGGACAGAAATGAGCCTAAGAATATATGGGCCCTTAGAAGGCCAAAAGGTAACATGGGCTGGAAACGGCCCAACTGAATCATGGGTCATTAACGGGTATAAAGCAATGCATTGTTCATTATGGGCCAAAATCACCAGGGCCGTTAAAGGGCCAAGAGGTACAAAATGCCCCATATGGGCAAATGACGTCATGGGCTATACAGCGGACCCCACTCTATGAAGAAATTGAGGTAATGTTGATGTATCAACTCCTCAAGTTTCTGTTCAAACCCCTCAACAGACCCTGTTGTGTGAAGAAAATGAGGAGGAAGTGGATATTGATGGCAAAACTACTCCTCCAATGCATGACAATTTTTTAGAAGCAACTCACCAAAATTCACCCCTCACCACTCCCCTCACTCAAGAGCCTCAGTCACCTACATGCACTGAAGAAATTCACACTGGCTCTGAAGGAAGACAACCATCACTCCAGAGCATACCTGAAGAAATTCCAGCTGCATCAGCTGATGAATTTCTCAAGAGGAGCTAGCTGTTGATGTCATCAATTCACCCCCCTCATGTGCAGACTCCGTTCCTTCAGCTGACATAGACACTGTTACTACTGCCACAGCTGAGGGAGTTGCTCGAGCTCTTGCCGTGACAGACCCTAATGAATCCACCGGGTCTCCACGACTAGTGTTTGATGTTCGTTAGAAGAAAATCAACCTGCAACCTCTTCCTCAACTGCCAAAGATTGGCGGAGTCCTTAGGCGGCCTTAGTTTGATAATGCCAAGTTCTTCGAAGAGAAGAATTTCTTCGTTGGTGATTCTCCTTGTGATTCACCAAAGATCAGGCGCCTGCGTTTCTGGACAAGGAGTCAGATGAACTTTTATGCATCATTGCTCTTCGACAAGAAGAAAGTATTTCTGCATCGCCATATTCCTCATGTGGATATGGAGTCAATTTCATGATTTTGGCAAGTCCTAGTTGTTCTTCATGATGCCGGTCTACTCATCTTTTGCACTGACATCTGTGATTGGAATGAAGAGCTAATTCTTTAATTCTATTTATGAAAATGTGCATTTCTCGGGCAACATTGAGGACACTACATCTTGGGCTTTGGAATGGATGAGTGAAGACACTCACTACAAAACTCCAGTTGATGAATTGCTTAGAGCTCTTCCAGTTGAACCACCCCAACAAGATGCAAAGAGAATTTTTGAGGAATCTGAGATGCCAAATCATTTGGTGCAAGTGTTGATGAAGCCAATGGCACAAGAAAATGCTCCAAGGACAACCTTCCTAGTGAAGGATTTGATGTATGTGCCAAAGACAGTCTATCGCATTTTGGCGAAAACTCTTAGTCTGATCAAAGGTCACAACCCAAATACTGAAGAAGTTGTGGGAGTTATGAAGAATTTCCTTTTCCACATCATCCATGGAACTCCCATCAACATTCATGACTTCTTCCTGAGGACTTTGATCACTATGGCTCAGTCTCCGTTTGATCTAAAGCCGTATGCTCCATGGATTATGAGATTCATCACATCCCGGTCTTCTATTCACTACATGGCTAATCGTCAAAATCACTTGAGTTATTTGCCTGACATTAAAGTTCTTCAAAGCACTTTGTTCACTGTACCTGGCAAAGGCAAGACCGTCATTGATGAAGGAATTCATCCCCTTGATGGACAATTTCGTCAACTGATGTGACTTGAACTACGCCGGTATTTCCCCAAAGAGGAAGGGATGATGCAGCATAGCTACGGTAGGTATTTCCCTCAGTGATGAGACCAAGGTTATCAAACCAGTAGGAGAACCATTCAACACCACGTAAAGAGCTCCTGCACACAAAGAACAAATACTTGCAACCCAACGTAAGAGAGGGGTTGTCAATCCCTCACGGGTAAAAAGATAGGTAAAATTTTAGTAGATTGGATAAATAGATCTCGCGGGAACGCGGGATAAAATAAATAAATAAAAATTGCAGCAAGGTATTTTTGTATTTTTGGATTAATAGATCTGAAAATAAAAGCAAATAAAAAATAGATCACGAAGGCAAATATAATAAAGAAGAGATCCGGGGGTCATAGGTTTCACTAGTGGCTTCTCTCGAGAAAAATAGCAATGGTGAGTAAACAAATTACTGTTGGGAAATTGATAGAACTTCAAATAATCATGACGATATCCAGGCAATGATCATTATATAGGCATCACGTCCAAGATTAGTAGACCGACTCCTGCCTGCATGTACTACTATTACTCCACACATCGACCGCTATCCAGCATGCATCTAGTGTATTAAGTTCATGGAGAAACGGAGTAATGCAATAAGAATGATGACATGATGTAGACAGGATCTATTTATGTAGAAATAGACCCCATCTTGTTATCCTTAATAGCAAGGATACATACGTGCCGGTTCCCCTTCTGTCACTGGGATCAAGCACCATAAGATCGAACCCATCACAAAGCACCTCTTCCCATGGCAAGAAAAATCGATCTAGTTGTCCTAACTAAACCAAAGATTTGAAGAAGAAATACGAGGCTATAAGTAATCATGCATATAAGAGATCAAAAGACTCAAATAATTTTCATGGATAAAAACATAGATCTGATCATAAACTCAAAGTTCATCGAATCCCAACAAACACACCGCAAAAAGAGTTACATCAAATAGATCTCCAAGAGACCATTGTATTGAGAACCAAGAGAGAGAGAGAGAGAGAGAGAGGAAGCCATCTAGCTACTAAATATGGACCCGTAGGTCTACAAAAGACTCACGCATCATCAGAGTGGCACCAATGAGGATGATGAACCCCTCCGTGATGGTGTTTAGATTGGATCTATGGTTTCTGGAACTTGCGGCGGCTGGAATTGATTTTTGTCGACTCCCCTAGGGTTTCTGGAATATTGGGGTATTTATAGAGCAAAGAGGCGGTGCAGGAGGCCACCGAGGTGGGCACAACCCACCTGGGCACACCTGGGGGCCTAGGCGCGCCATGGTGGGTTTTGCCCCCCTCAAGGCACCCCCTAGGTGCTTCTCCGGCCCAATGGGTGTCTTCTGGTCCATAAAAATTCCACAAGAAGTTTCGCTGCATTTGGACTCCGTTTGATATTGATATCCTGCGATGTAAAAAACAAGCAAAAAACAGCAACTGGCACTGGGCACTATGTCAATAGGTTAGTCCCAAAAAATGATATTAAATGATTGTAAAACAACCACGAGTGATAATATAACAGCATGTAACAATCAAAAATTATAGATACGTTGGAGACGTATCATCAACCTATTTCCAGCTCCATTGCTGATGAATCTGCAAGCCAGGACATAGGCGCAAAAGCTTCAAGGCCATTCACTTCACCTGAAGCACCACGTGTCATGTCTGACCATGAGTGGCTCATAAGTCTTCATTAGAAAGTAGACAAAAATCATCGCTGGGTTAAGCGTCAGTTTGCTACTCTACAAGCCAATATGACGGTGACACATAACTTAGTGCGCAAAAATTGCTACTATCTTCATGAGATCTTCGACAGATCATGGGCCATCCTTTCACACCTCAAATCATATGAGGAACTTGCTGTGGTGGACTTCCAGATGAACTTTGACTGGGCTGAACCGCCAAGGAAGAAGTTCAAGAAAACCAAAGCTCCTCCTCTGATGTCGAGTTCAGAGTCTTCATCGCGCTCCACTGACGAAAATGAAGTTGTTGAAGACGCTGCTGCTGGTCCCTCTGCACCGCACGACCTTGGTGATGTTGGCGCTCCCTGGACCTCTACTTGATGTGTTCTTCAGGGGGTTAGTCCTTGAATTCCTCACCTTTTGGTCAATTGATGACAAAGGGGGAGAAGTATGAGTTAGTATTTAAGCGGGTCGTTATATATGGATTGTTTTTGCTTAAGTTGCAACTCTCAAACTTTACTGAATTTGCTCTTTGATGAGTTGTAACTTAATAATTGTTGGTCGTCTGACTCTTCCAATACTTTTGATATGCGCTCTGACCTTAAATATATTTGCTCATGCATGCACAATTTCGTTAGACACCAATTTTCATCATGCATTCATATTCTTCAAAAATCTTATGCTCATGCATGATTGGTTTCCAAGATATAGAGGTAGATCTCCACAATTTCAACCTGCCATGTGCATTTGCAATCCAAAGCAAATTCCTCTTATGCACATCTTCAGGGGGAGCTCCTCAATATCATGTAATCAATTTCCTCAAACTCTGTACTTACACTTTAATTATTTATACTCCCGTTGAAACCTAGACAATTTGTCATCCGTCACCAAAAAGCGGGAGATTGTAAGTGCATCAAGTGCTCCCTTAGTGGTTTTGGAATACTGAAGATAAATAGTTTGAGGAACTAATGTGTTTGTGAGTATACACAGGAAACAGAGTCCCTGAATATTTGGTTTAACACATGGAAGACGACCCCTAAAAATGGATTTCTTCAAGTGAAGAATTTGGTGATAAAATTGGTACGGCCTTTGAAGAAATTGATGTGAAGACTTTAAAGCTTGAAGACTTATGTTTTCGTAGTTTCTTTTCTTCTTATTTCACATTTCCAAAGGTCATAGGAAAAATCGTACTGTTAAAGGGGCTCTAGGTGAAACATATTTCACATTTCTGAAGTGACGCTCAAACTTACTCAAATCCATACACAAAAGCTGCTTCGGGTGGAGCCCTTGGAAATCTCGTGTACAGCTAACACATTTGCTAGTGAAAGTGATGAAGTTCATCTGGTCACTAACGAATTTGGTCAGGCTGAGGAGTTAGGAGTTCGCTAGTGCGATCTACCTAAAAGTGAGGAAATTGAGTGCCCCGACAAATTTGAGAGTTCAAATTCCGACCGTTGCTGCGCCGCATGCCAGCTGTCGAGTGGATCCTTATCTTGATAAAGGGCATTTATGACAATTCATCTTGGATTGCACCCTGGCTATAAATAGCTGCCCCCCACAACCACTTGTTGGTTGGCTGCTTTGAGAGATCTTGACACTTGTCATTTGAGAGCAACCCATCCTCTAATGACTTTGAGAGAATCATAAGTGAGGAAAAAACTAGGGCCAAAGTGATTGAGCATCACTGAAGAGATTGATTTGTGTGATCCGACACCTGTTACCTTTGAAGACAGTCATTCTTCCTGACGGTTAGGCATCAATTTCTGAGTACACCAAGAGTCGCTATGGTGTGCCAGTGAACAAGTCTGTGAAGGTTTTGGAAGTCTACCTTGAAGACTTACCACGAGTGATTGGGAGAGTTCTGCGGGCCTTAGCTCAAGAGGAATACGGTGAGGACTATGTGTCCTCTGAGTTGCGACTCAGCCGCCTCAACCAGACATACAATTGATGCAGCAACTGGAACTGGTCTACTAAATTGTTGTGTCTTCATCGCACCAAATTGGTTTCAAATTCCTCACTCCTCTTTACTTTATTCCACTGTTGAAGAATTTGTGATCTTTGCTTTGATGAATTTGAACTGAAGAATTTCATCTCACTATCTTCGATTTCCTCAGTTCATATTCTTCATGCTTGTATGATTGTATGATTACATGTTCTTCACTCTTTTGTATCCAGATCGCATGTGCTCTGATTCTGTGACGACTTAGTTTCCTTTGTGTTTCTATTTCTTCACTCTAGTCTTTGTCAAATTCTTCAGAGTTTGATGAATTTCTAAAAATCTCCCATTCAACTTGCCCAAGCACAAGAGAGTGCTAGGAAGGACGTGGAGTGTGCTTTTGGCATGCTTCTATCTCGATGGGGTATCATTCGCCACCCTGCACTAACATGGAGCACCAAGAAGCTTTGGGAGGTGATGACTGCTTGTGTGATCATGCACAACATGATCGTGAAGGATGAGTGTGATAACAGCATCTACGACCAATGTTTTGAATGTCGTGATGAAAATGTTGTGCCTGGGCACCAAGAACTAGCTACATTTGAATAGTTCGCCCAATTTCATCATGAGATGCGTGATTGGCATACTCATATTCAACTCCAAAATGACTTGGTTGAGCACATGTGAAATCACATTAACAATCAGCAGATGTATCGGTTCATTTTTATTTCCATGTATTCGTGATAATTTAAGTTTGGTTATGAACTTTGTCTTTTTCGATTCTGAAACTATTTATTATTATCGAACTATGTCATATGTTTGGTTGTAAACTATATGCAATGTTTCATATTTGTAAAAAAATTGTCCGCCTGCCGACCGGCCGCAGACCAAATGTGACGTCCGCATTGGGCGTACAGGGCAATGAGCCCACAAAAGAGACCAAACAACATCCCTTTGCCCGACCTAAATGGGCAAAATTCGGATAAAATGGACGTCCGTTTGGGGTCGTCAAAGTTGACCTCAAGGAGGTACAGCGGTAAGAGGATGAGTGTAGCAACGGTGGTGCTAAGAAGGGGGTCATTCTAGGACATTGGTACAACAGAGACAATGGGTTGGGTGCAGGGGCGTGAGGGTTCTAAGGCGATGCTAGTGTGGGAATGGCGGGAGCAATGGCGAGAGGGGGTGCCCACCGTGGAGTATCAAGTATTAGGCCGGCATGACTGTGTTGTGCCACTAGCATAAGGAAATTGAGACTGTTAGATGCCGATGGTTTAAGTGCTTGAGATAGTTTAGATCATATTCAATGACATCCAAAGAATCTAAAAACACAAAATTACAACCATACCCATCATCGTGTCAAACAAGCTCAATATGCAAAACAACCACCGCTATCATGCAGGAGCCAGCCTGGCATTATATTTAGGATAGTGCTACCTTCCAGTCGACTGGAAGTTAGCGGTAGATCCGAACGACTCGTTCCTACCTGATCGCTATCATCCTGTGCTCGCTTCCACTAATTTTTTCCTTCTCTCAAAAATCGTTGTAAATCACTAGTGTTTTTTCTGGTTTTCGCTGCATAATATGAAAAGAAAATAAAAATGCTTAAAAGAGGATCCAGACCCAGGTCTATGCAATAGTTGTTGATCCTAATAACCAACTAAGCCACATTTTGTTGTTGTCTATTATAGATAAACAATGTTATTTGAACCTTTCTTATTTATACCATGTCTGGGAAAAAAGTTTGGCTTGGTAACTTTGGCATGACGAGCGTGATAACTATGGTATGAACAACGTGATAACTATACCATGATAAGGTTGGTAACTACAGCAGGAGAAGGTTAAAGCATGGGGAAGTATGGTATTTAACACAAGAATTACCGGTGAGATGCTTAAAAAAACCTTGGATGAAAGATACCATGGTGTTTAAAACGTAAGATATTAGTTATCAAGTCTGTGATGTATACATCATCATGCTATTTACACAGAAATTATCGGGTGTATGTTTTCAACAAAAAAATCAGGTCAAAAGTTACAGTTGCATTTTGTAACACCCACGATGCGGCTATATCTCCCACGTGTCAAAGCACGACTTAGAGGCATAACCGCATTGTAGGCAATGTCGCAAGAGGGGTAATCTTTACACATCCCATCTACTGAATAAGAAAGAGGTACATAGTTGGCTTACAATCGCCACTTCACATAATAGCATAAATTATAGCATTACAATCATCCAGATACAATCAAGGTCCGACTACGGAACCAAAATAAAGACAACCCCAAATGCATAAGATCCCCGATCGCCCCAACTGGGCTCCACTACTGATCGTCTGTAAAGGAAACGTAGTATCGTCCTGAGTCCTCATCGAACTCCCACTTGAGCTTAGTCGCATCTCCTGGAATGGTATCATCGGCACCTGCATCTGGTTTTTGGAAGTAATCTGTGAGTCACGGGGACTCAGCAATCTCACACCCTCGCGATCAAGACTATTTAAGCTTATAGGTAGGGAAAAGGTATGACGTGGAGCTGCAGCAAGCACTAGCATATATGGTGGCTAACATACGCAAATGAGAGCGAGAAGAGAAGGCGAAGCACATTCGAGAATCTATGATCAAGAAGTGATCCTAGAAATACTTACGTTCAAGCATAACCGAGACCGTGTTCTCTTCCCAGACTCCGCCGAAAAGAGACCATCATGGCTACACACGCTGTTGATTCAATTTTATTAAGTTAAGTTTCAAGTTCTCTACTACCGGACGTTAACAAATTCCCATCTGCCCATAACTGCGGGCACGGCTTTCGAAAGTTCAATACCCTGCAGGGGTGTCCCAACTTAGCTCATCACAAGCTCTCACGGTCAACGAAGGATATACCTTCTCCCAGGACGGCCCGATCAGACTCGGAATCCCGGTTACAAGACATCTCGACAATGGTAAAACTAAACCAGCGAAGCCGCCCGAATGTGCCGACAAATCCCAATAGGAGCTGCACATATCTCGTTCTCAGGGCACACCGGATAAGCAATCCGTACAACTAAAACCAACCCTCGAGTTACCCCGAGGTGGCACTGCAAGGGGCTCTAGTTTGGACCAACACTCAGAGGAGCACTGGCCCGGGGGGGTTTAAAATAAAGATGACCCTTGAGTCTGCAGAACCCAAGGGAAAAAGGCTAGGGGGCAAATGGTAAAACCAAGGTTGGGCCTTGCTGGAGGAGTTTTATTCAAGGAGAACTGTCAAGGGGTTCCCATTATAACCCAACCGCGTAAGGAACGCAAAATCAAGGAACATAACACCGGTATGACGGAAACTAAGGCGGCAAGAGTGGAACAAAACACCAGGCATAAGGCCGAGCCTTCCACCCTTTACCAAGTATATAGATGCATTAAGTAAACAAGATATAATAATGATATCCCAACAATAATCATGTTCCAACAAGGAACAAACTCCAATCTTCACCTGCAACTAACAACGCTATAAGAGGGGCTGAGCAAAGCGGTAACATAGCCAAACAACGGTTTACTAGGACAAGGTGGGTTAGAGGTTTGACATGGCAATATGGGAGGAATGATAAGCAAGTGGTAGGTATCATAGCATAGGCATAGCAATAGAGCAAGCAACTAGCAAGCAAAGATAGAAGTGATTTCGAGGGTATGGTCATCTTGCATGCAAAGTTCTCCGAGTTGACATAAGCTTGATCCTCGTAAATGTTCTCAACGGGTTCCTCGATCACGTACTCGTCTCCCGGCTATACTCAAAGCAAGAACACAAGCAAAGGGAAACACAATCAACCACGGTGCAATGCGCAAGCAATAAGACGCAAAACATGGCATGATATGCGGGAAGTGATATGCAATGCATATGCATGTTTCGTAAAGGAAAGATTGAACCAGCCCTCAACTTGGCAAACCAAGAGCGCCGCTGGAAATATGAGTTGATTTCGGTTGAAAGTGATATAAAGATCACCGGAATCGGATGCACGGTTTGCAAATGACAAGCAAAATAATAATGGCACCAATCTGCGATTAACAGCACGATGCCATCTAAATGCATCAATAAAAATAAGCAATTGCACTCTAACATAGCAACAAAGCACATGGAAGTGAGACACTCAAGATGCTTGACAAAAGATGAACACTGAGCTACGGCTAAATCACACAATAGCAGGTTCAAACAAGCATGGCAAAAGTGCAAAAGATATCAGGTTCATAGACTTAGTGAAAATAACATGTCAGGATTTAACATCGGGAAGCAATGTTTAGAGCACGATTACAACATGCTACAGGAATATATCATGGCAAAGCAAGGCATGGCATGAAACTAGTCAAAGCATATAACAAAAGTCCCGTACTAACCATAAGTCAAAAGGGATCAGAAAATACAATGGCAAACATGTGAACATAGAAGTTTCGTTAACAGATTCAGACTTAGCAGAAAACTGGGCATGGCAAAAACAGAGTTACATAGGCATGTTTGTGAGCTCGATGCACTCACCACAAGGCATTGCATGACAAACTAATCATACACCCAGCAAGAAGACATGTTCAATAAGATAACCATGGCAAGAACACTCTCATAGCATGCAAGGATAAGCTACAACAACCTCGGCAAAATTGATTAGCACGTAAACAATCTGCCAGGAACATTTTATAGCAAAAGTAGAGCACGATTGAGTCATGCTAGGGTACTCCATAAATGCAAACAAAGACATGGGTGGATATAGCATAATAATATCTCAAAATCATCCTTACTTAACATGCTCAAAAGAGGCATGGATCATTCTGTAGCAACAAGAATACAAGGCATAAAAATATCATCAGTGAATTGACTTAGAAGAATTCTAAGTCCCTGAAATCAGCAGCATCACCAGATCTACTTTGCATGCTTGTGCTAGTTACCACATTGATCACAAAAATACATGGCATACACCCCTGTAAAGATGGCATGGCATAGCCCAAAACACATGTAGGGCTCAAGTTCATAGGAGGCACACATTAAACATGGCAAAAATGACAAATGTCCATAATCTGTTAGGAATCAGAAACTAACATTACATAGCACTCTTGCAACAGCATTTAGGGCATCAAGATGGACTCAAATGAACGTGGTGCAATGGAATGAAATGAAGTTCACAACCAGACAAACAATTTGATATGCTACACGCCCAAAACGGAGCCACGGATGCAACGTTATGATGCAATGAACAATGCTAAAAATATTGGGGACTTAGGCAGAAAACGGGGTCAACCCTAGGGTTTCACTGTAGCAGATCTGGATCGGGGCACGGATTTCGATGTTCACCGGGGAAGCTTTCGCCGGAGTTCTTCGCTGCGGTGGCCGGGACTTGCCGGAATCCGCCGGAAAGGAGGGAGATGGCCGAAGCCGGAGACGAGGAACGGCGCTGCGAGCTCCGGTGGTACTTCGATGGCCGGCGCCGCGCTCCAGATGGCCGGAGTCGATGGGCGGCGATGGGCTGGCGATGGCCGGAGTCGGCGCGAGGCGGCGGAAGAAGCCGGGCGGCGGGGCGAGCCGAGTGGAGGCGCGGGGCGGCGACGCACCGGGCGTGGGGCGGCTCGGTCCGCGGGGGCCTGCCCCGGGCCGCGCGGGCCGACGCGGTGGGAGACGGTGGCGGTGACACTTGGCGGCTCGTGATTGGACGGGGGAGCGAGGCGGACGTGTCCGGCCGGTGGAGAGGAAATGTCCGGCGGCGCGAGGGGAAGTAGGTTAGGGTTTCATCCGCAAATTTCGGGGGGATGCACCTATTTATAGATAGAGGGAGCTAGGAGACTCCAAATGAGGTGCGGTTTTCGGCCACGCGATCATGATCGAACGACCGAGATGATGGAGGGGGTTTTGGTGGGTTTTGGGCCACTTTGGAGAGGTGTTGGGCTGCAACACACATGAGACCTTTACGGTTCCTCGGTTAACCGTTGGAGTATCAAACGAAGTCCAAATGGCACGAAACTTGACAGGCGGTCTACCGGTAGTATACCAAGGCCGCTTGGCAAGTCTCAGTCTAATCTGAGAATGTTTAACTCCCGCACACGAAAAGAGGTAAAAGAGGGCACCAGAGGACATAGGAGTGCCGGAATGCAAAACGGACAACGGGGAAAATGCTCGGATGCATGAGACGAACACGTATGCAAATGCGATGCACATGATGACATGATATGAGATGCATGAGAAGGACAAAAAGAAAAATGAAGACAAAACCCAACAACGAGGAAATAACATAACTTAGTGCCGAAAATGGCAAGAGTTGGAATACAAATATGGCAAATTACATATGGGGCGTTACAACACTCCACCACTATGAAAGGATCTCATCCCGAGATCTAGGACTGGAAAAACTCCGGGTATTCGGAACGGAGGTGGTCCTCGCATTCCCAGGTGGCTTCACGGTCGGAATGATGTGACCACTTCACTTTCAGGAATTTGATAGACTTGTTGCGAGTCTTGCGCTCAGTTTCTTCAAGAATAGCGACGGGATGCTCATGATAAGACAGGTCTTCTTGGAGATCAATCTCTTTGAAGTTGATGGTGCGGTCAGGAGTCTTGAAACACTTGCGAAGCTGAGACACATGAAACATGTCGTGCACATTTGCAAAGTTGGATGGAAGCTCAAGTTGATAGGCGAGATCGCCTCTTTTGCCAATGATCTTGAAAGGACCCACGTATCTAGGGGCAAGCTTCCCTTTGATACCGAAGCGACGAGTACCTTTCATTGGAGAGACGCGGAGGTAGACATGGTCTCCGATCTCGAAAGCCAAGTCACGATGCTTGCTATCATAGTAACTCTTCTGGCGCGATTGCACGGCTTTGAGATTTTCACGAATGACTTTGCACATTTCTTCAGCCTCTATGATCAAGTCATTGCCAAGAAGTTGGCATTCACCAGTCTCTGACCAGTTAAGAGGAGTACGGCACTTTCTTCCATAGAGAATCTTGAATGGGGCCTTGCCTGAACTCGCTTGGAAGCTGTTGTTGTAGGATAACTCGGCATATGGAAGACAATCTTCCCACTTCATATCGAAAGAAATGACACATGCCCTGAGCATATCTTCATGAATTTGATTGACTCGCTCGACTTGGCCACTAGTTTGAGGATGAAAGGTTGTGCTGAAGCGAATGCTGGTGCCCATAGCCTTTTGAAAGGAATCCCAGAACTTAGAGGTAAAGATGCTTCCACGATCTGAAGATATCAACTGTGGAATGCCGTGCAAGGAGACAATCCTGGAGGTATATAGCTTTGCCAACTGAGCTGCTATGATAGATTCTTTGATAGGAAGAAAATGAGCCACTTTAGTGAGCTTGTCGATGACAATGAAGATAGCATCATTGCCACACTTGGACTTGGGAAATCCAGTCACGAAGTCCATCTCAATATGGTCAAACTTCCATTCTGGAATGGCAAGAGGTTGGAGAAGACCAGCTGGTCATTGGTGTTCTGCTTTCACTCTTCTGCAGACATCACATTCATTCACGAACTGAGCAATCTCGCGCTTCATTTGAGTCCACCAATACGACTGCTTGAGGTCATGGTACATCTTTGTACTTCCAGGGTGAATAGACAGGAGTGAATTGAGAGCCTCGTTCATAATGACTTTAGAAGGTCACCCTTAGGAACAACAATGCGATCCTCGAAAAATAGAGTATCCTTGTCATCAAGGCGATAGCACTTGTACTTGGGTTGGCTCTTGGCAATCCCAATCTTCACCTTCTTCACCATAGCATCAAGAAGTTGAGCCTCACAAATATGATCTTCCAAAGTAGGAGAGACTTGGAGGTTGGCAAGGAATCCTTGAGGGACAACTTGGAGATTAAGTTTGCGGAAAGCTTCACAAAGATCCGGTTGGAAGGGCTTGAGAATCAAACTGTTGCAGTAAGCCTTCCTGCTCAAAGCGTCAGCAATGACATTGGACTTGCCTGGAGTATATTCGATACTCGGATTATATTCTTGAATCATTTCGACCCAATGAGTCTGCCTGAGGTTGAGGTTGGGCTGAGTGAAGATGTACTTGAGACTCTTATGATCAGTGAAGATGTCCACTTTTCTTCCCAACAAGAGATGTCTCCATGTTAAAAGAGCATTGACAACTTCCGCCAACTCGAGGTCATGAGTGGGGTAGTTCTTTTTGTTGGGCTTGAACTGGCGAGAGGTATAGGCCACAACTTTCTTCTCTTGCATTAACACAGCACCGAGACCTTGCAGGGAAGCATCACAGAAAACCTCGAATTGTTTGTATTCATCAAGAGGAGTCAGAACTGGAGTTGTGACTAACTTCTCTTTGAGGGTGTTGAAAGTGATGTCACATTCAGGCGTCCATACATACTTCACATGCTTCTGGAGAAGGTTGGAAAGAGGCTTCGCGATCTTAGAGAAATTCTGAAGGAACCTTCAACAATAGCTTGCAAGTCCAAGGAAGCTGCGGAGTTGCTTCACATTCTGAGGCGGTTCCCAATTCACAATTGCAGACACCTTCTCAGGATTAACAGCTATGCCCTTGGCGGAGATGATATGCCCAGAGTAGAGAACCTCATCGAGCCAAAACTCGCACTTTGAAAACTTCATGTAGAACTGATGTTCTCTAAGTTTGTCCAGCACCAATCTCAAGTGCTTGGCATGATCCTCCTTGTTCTTGGAAAAGAACAAAATGTCATCGAGATAGACCAAGACGAAGTCATTTGTGTAGGGGTTGAAGATGAAGTTCATCATGCGAGAGAATGTTGGAGGAGCGTTGACAAGGCCGAAAGACATGACAGTGTATTCATATGAACCATAGCTTGTCCTGAATGCTGTCTTGGGGATATCTTGTTCACGAATGTGAATCTGATGATAACCCATACGGAGATCAAGCTTGAAGAATACTTGAGCACCCTTGAGTTGTTCGAAAAGCTCATTGATGTTGGGAAGTGGGTACTTGTTCTTTATGGTCTTCTTGTTCAATGGACGGTAGTCAACACAAAGTCGGTCCGTTCCATCCTTCTTCTTGACAAAAAGAACACCACAACCCCATGGAGAAGAACTCGGTCAGATGAGACCCATACGCTCTTGAATATCGAATTGTTTCTTCAGCTCCTTCAACTCTTCTGGTCCAAGCTTGTAAGGACGTTTGCAAACAGGTTCGTGCCAGGCTCAAGATCTATAACAAATTCAACTAGCCAGTGAGGAGGCATTCCTGGAAGCTCTTCTAGAAAGACGTCTTGATATTCACAAATGACTGGAATCTGAGAGATGGCATCCAACTCGCCCTTCTCGTTGAGAGAAAACAATCAAATGGTATCATCACGAGCGACAAAGATGATCACATCCTCAGACGAGTGTGTCAATTGAATCTGCCTGGCAGCACAATCAAGCCGAGCCTTGTGCTTAGAAAGCCAGTCCATGCCGAGAATAAGATCAATATCCGAGTCACCAAGAACATTAGGAGAAGACAGAAACTTATAGTCTCCCATCTTGATAGACACATCCGGAACGAAAACTCGAGAAGTCATTTGTTAGGTCGGAGAAACAATAGACAAAGGTCTCGGCAAAACTTGAGTAACCAAATCATGCATAGCCACAAAAGGTCTTGAAATGAAAGAATGCGATGCACCAGTATCAAAAAGGACTTTTGCAGGGATATCGTTAAGAGGAAGGTTACCCATGATCACTTCTGACGAGTCCTCTGCCTAAGATGCGTTCATCATGTTGACCTTGGCATGCTTGGGATTATGCTTGACCACTGCATTGCCAGCAGATCTCACAGGAGGAGGAGGAGGAGGAAGACGCCTCTGGTTGAAGCATTTGTTTGCATAGTGACCCTTCTGCTGACACTTGTTGCACGTAACCTCAGAAAGCAGACGGTTATACGGAGCACTTGATCTTGGAGCATGAGACGAAGTCTTGTTCTGAAAGCTTGGGTTGGGTTGGTGGGAAGATCCATTGCCACCTTTGCTCTTCTGCTGATAAGGCTCACGGAACGGAGGAGGAGGAGGAGGAGGCAACCAATACTTTTGTTGCTTAGCAGCCACTTGAGTTGAGGAAGAAGGAGTTGCATCCCTGACTCTCTTCTTGGAAGCATCGCACTTGAGCTGAGCGGCCTCTTGCTTTAATGCCATATTGTAGAACTCATCATACTTTCTCGGCTCAAAAATCACAATGGCTAGTTGCAGATCTTCTCTGAGGCCACCTCTGAACTGATAAATCATGCTCTTCTTGTCAGGGACGTCTTGCTTGGCGAAATGAGCGAGCTTCTGGAACATGATGTTGTATTGGTAAACAAACAAGTTGCCTTGCTTCAGATTGTGGAACTCCTCACACTTGCTCTCAACAACACTCTGAGGAATGTGGTGATCTCTGAAGTCTTGACAGAATTCATCCCAGGTAATCACACGACCTCCTCTGGAATCTTTGTATTGTTGATACCACTCTGCAGCTTGGTCTTTGAGTTGGAACGAAGCAAACTTGACAAAGTCCTCTGGCCTGACGTTGCTGCACTCGAAATGTTTGCAGATATCCACGAGCCAATCATCAGCGTCTGTGGCCTCGACACAGTTACTGAAGGTCTTTGGCTGGTTTGCGAGGAACTGGTTGAGTGTAGCAAACTGATTTTGATTGTTTCCATTGCCTTGATTTCCTTGGTTGCGCTCCTGCAAGAGTTGCATAATCAGTTGCGTGTTGGCGTTGGTAGCTGCCATCACAGCTTGCCATGCCTCCGGAGGTGGAGCTGGTGGCAGAGGTTCCGGATTCTGACGCGTTGGAGGAGCCATCCTGAAGAGGGTGACATCCATTAGCATCTGGAAAGACATAAATTCAAGCTGAATCAAATGGATCGAAATTGCAACATATAGCCTTAACATTCGAACAAGAATGAACGAATGAATTCCAAATTAAATTGTCACACTTCCATAAATTGAGAAGCCACTTAGATAGAGGTAGATGAATAAAACAACAAGGTACGGACATGAACAAATACTTGGTAAGGATTACCCAATCACAAACCAAATATCCGCAGAAGAAATACTAGAGCTACAAGAATTCCCACCTATGAAACTCCTGAAATTTTCCGGTTATGCAATCAGGTGTTGGGGATACAGGGGGAGCATAATATCTCACCCAAATCTAGCAAATCCTACATCCAGCTGTATCCATCCTTCAACACATAACCAAGAAACCTTCGGAAATTATTTACCTCAACCTTCGAAAAGCATCCGTTATATGAGTTATGGCAATACTACCGAACTCCCGCACCAGTACTGGGTGGCGTCGAGGTTATCTCACCAACAACTGCATAAAAGAGATTTTCAATGTCAGGGAAACTCAGGTATTCCAGAATTGCAACGATAAAATTGTGACGACAACACCTTGAAGCTCAACTCCCCGGGACACTGCCACAACCCCTAAATGTCAGGAGGCACCAAGAACAATGTTCTCATCACAAAACCATCGGAACGATTCCAAGATACCCGCGTGATCCTAAATTTTTTTTAGTGAAATTTGAGAAGAGAAGAGTCAAAACTCTATGTCAGGATGCCTCACCAGAGAGACGAAGGGACTGAGGAGTAAAAAGAATCCTACTCTCTGATATATATAATCCTAAAAGACTCAAAACATTTTTCTAGACTCAACAACGCCAGCGATTCGATCAAGCAGGGGGCTCCTAAGTCGGGGAAGGCTCTGATACCAACTTGTAACACCCACGATGCGGTTATATCTCCCACATGTCGGAGCATGACTTAGAGGCATAACCGAATTGTAGGCAATGTCGCAAGAGGGGTAATCTTTACACATCCCATGTACTGAATAAGAAAGAGGTACATAGTTGGCTTACAATCGCCACTTCACACAATAGCATAAATTATAGCATTACAATCATCCAGATACAATCAAGGTCCGACTACGGAACAAAAATAAAGACAACCCAAAATGCATAAGATCCCCGATCGCCCCAACTGGGCTCCACTACTAATCGTCTGGAAAGGAAATGTAGTATCGTCCTGAGTCCTCATCGAACTCCCACTTGAGCTCAGTCGCATCTCCTGTAATGGTATCATCGGCACCTGCATCTAGTTTTTGGGAGTAATCTGTGAGTCACGGGGACTCGGCAATCTCACACCCTCGCGATCAAGACTATTTAAGCTTATAGGTAGGGAAAATGTATGAGGTGAGCTGCAGCAAGCACTAGCATATATGGTGGCTAACATACGCAAATGAGAGCGAGAAAAGAAGGCGAAGCACGTTCAAGAATCTATGATCAAGAAGTGATCCTAGAAATAATTACGTTCAAGCATAACCTGAGACCGTGTTCTCTTCCCGGACTCCGCCAAAAAGAGACTTAGCCCATCAGAAGCTCTCACGGTCAATGAAGGATATACCTTCTCCCAGGACGACCCGATCAGACTCGGAATCCCGGTTACAAGACATCTCGACAATGGTAAAACTAAACCAGCAAAGTCGCCCAAATGTGCCGACAAATCCCGATAGGAGCTACACATATCTCATTCTCAGGGCACACCGGATAAGCAATCCGTACAACTAAAACCAACCCTCGAGTTACCCCGAGGTGGCGCTGCAAGGGGCTCTAGTTTGGACCAACACTCAGAGGAGCACTGGCCCGGGGGGGTTTAAAATAAAGATGACCCTTGAGTCTGCAGAACCCAAGGGAAAAAGGCTAGGTGGCAAATGGTTAAACCAAGGTTGGGCCTTGCTGGAGGAGTTTTATTCAAGGTGAACTGTCACAGGGTTCCCATTATAACCCAACCGCGTAAGGAACGCAAAATCAAGGAACATAACACCAGTATGACGGAAACTAAGGCGGCAAGACTGGAACAAAACACCAGGCATAAGGCCGAGCCTTCAACCCTTTACCAAGTATATAGATGCATTAAGTAAATAAGATATAATAACGATATCCTAACAATAATCATGTTCCAACAAGGAACAAACTCCAATCTTCACCTGCAACTAACAACGCTATAAGAGGGGCTGAGCAAAGCGGTAACATAGCCAACCAACGGTTTACTAGGACAAGGTGGGTTAGAGGTTTTACATGGCAATATGGGAGGCATGATAAGCAAGTGGTAGGTATCATAGCATAGGCATAGCTATAGAGCGAGCAACTAGCAAGCAAAGATAGAAGTGATTTCGAGGGTATGGTCATCTTGCCTGCAAAGTTCTCCGAGTTGACGTAAGCTTGATCCTCATAAATGTTCTCAACGGGTTCCTCGATCACGTACTCATCTCCCGTCTCTACCCAAAGCAAGAACACAAGGAAAGGGAAACACAATCAACCACGGTGCAATGCGCAAGCAACAAGATGCAAAACATGGCATGATATGCGGGAAGTGATATGCAATGCATACGCATGCTTCGGAAAGGAAAGATTGAACCAGGCCTCAACTTGGCAAAGCAAGAGAGCCGCTGGAAAGATGAGTTGATTTCGGTCGAAAATGATATAAAGATCACCTGAATCGGATGCACGGTTTGCAAATGACAAGCAAAACAATAATGGCACCAATCTGCGATTAACAGCACGATGCCATCTAAATGCATCAAGAAAAATAAGCTAATGCACTCTAACATAGCAACAAAGCACATGGCAGTGATCCACTCAAGATACTTGACAAAAGATGAACACTGAGCTACGGCTAAATCACACAATAGCAGGTTCAAACAAGCATGGCAAAAGTGCAAAAGATATCAGGTTCACAGACTTAGTGAAAATAACATGTCAGGATTTAACATCGGGAAGCAATGTTTAGAGCACGATTACAACATGCTGCAGGAATATATCATGGCAAAGCAAGGCATGGCATGAAACTAGTCAAAGCATATAACAAAAGTCCCTTACTGACCATAAGCCAAAAGGGATCAGAAAATACAATGGCAACCATGTGAACATAGAAGTTTCATTAACAGATTCAGACTTAGCAGAAAACTGGGCATGGCAAAAACAGTGTTACATAGGCATGTTTGCGAGCTCGATGCACTCACCAAAAGGAACTGCATGACAAACTAAGCGTACACCCAGCAATAAGACATGTTCAATAAGTTAACCATGACAAGAACACTCTCATAGCATGCAAGGATAAGCTACAACAACCTCCGCAAAATTGATTAACACGTAAACAATCTGCCAGGAACATTTTATAGCAAAAGTAGAGCATGATTGAGTCATGCTAGGGTACTCCATAAATGAAAACAAAGACATTGATGGATATAGCATAGAAATATCTCAAAATCATCCTTACTTAACATGCTCAAAAGAGGCATGGATCACTCTGTAGCAACAAGAATACATGGCATAAAAATATCATCAGGGAAATGACTTAGAAGAATTCTAAGTCCCTGAAATCAGCAACATCACGAGAGCTACTTTGCATGCTTGAGCTAGTCACCACATTGATCACAAAAATACATGGCATACACCCTGTAAAGATGGCATGGCATAGCCCAAAACACATGTAGGGCTCAAGTTCATAGGAGGCACACATTAAACATGGCAAAAATGACAAATGTCCATAATCTGTTAGGAATCAAAAACTAACATTACATAGCACTCTTGCAACAGCATTTAGGGCATCAAGATGGACTCAAATGAACATGGTGCAATGGAATGAAATGAAGTGCACATCCAGACGAACAATTTGATATGCTACACGCCCAAAACGGAGCCACGGATGCAAAGTTATGATGCGATGAACAATGCTAAAAATATTGGGGACTTTGGCAGAAAACGGGGTCAACCCTAGGGTTTCACTGTAGCAGATCTAGATCGGGGCACGGATTTCGATGTTCGCCGGGGAAGCTCTCACCGGAGTTCTTCGCTACGGTGACCGGGACTTGCCAGAATCCGCCGGAAAGAAGGGAGATGGCCAGAGCCGGAGACGGGGAACGGCGCGGCGAGCTCAGGTGGTACTCCGGTGGCCGGCGCCGCGTTCCAGATGGCCGGAGTCGGCGGGCGGCGATGGGCTGGCAATGGCCGGAGTCGGCGCGAGGCGGCGCGAGGCGGCGGAAGAAGCCGGGCAGCGGGGCGAGCCGCGTGGAGGCGCGGGGCGGCGGCGCGCCGGGCGCGGGGCGGCTCGGTCCGCGGGGGCCTGCCCCGGGCCGCGCGGGCCGGCGCGGTGGGAGACGGTGGCGGTGACACTTGCCGGTGGAGAGGAAATGTCCGGCGGCGCGAGGGGAAGTAGGTTAGGGTTTCATCCGCAAATTTTGGGGGGATGCACCTATTTATAGATAGAGGGAGCTAGGAGACTCCAAATGAGGTGCGGTTTTCGGCCACGTGATCGTGATCGAATGACCGAGATAATGGAGGGGGTTTAGGTGGGTTTTGGTCCACTTTGGAGAGGTGTTGGGCTGCAACACACACGAGGCCTTTACGGTTTCTCGGTTAACCGTTGGAGTATCGAACGAAGTCCAAATGGCACGAAACTTGACAGGCGGTCTACCGGTAGTATACCAAGGCCGCTTGGCAAGTCTCGGTCCAATCCGAGAACGTTGAACACCCGCACACGAAAAGAGGTAAAAGAGAACACCAGAGGACATAGGAGTGCCGGAATGCAAAACGGACAATGGGGAAAATGCTCGGATGCATGAGACGAACACATATGCAAATGCGATGCACATGATGACATGATATGAGATGCATGACAAGGACAAAAAGCAAAACGAAGACAAAACCCAACAACTAGGAAATAACATAACTTAGTGCCGAAAATGGCAAGAGTTGGAATACAAATATGGCTAATTACATATGGGGCGTTACACATTTGTATGGGAGTTATCAACTTTGGATGTGTCTATTACCATGCTATTTACACAGAAATTATCGGGGCATCAACCCCCCCTCCTGGCCACAGTCGCCACATTTACCATGATCGGGTACATAAGTTATCAAGTCTGTGATGTGTGAGTTATCATGTTATTTGCATAAGAGTTATCGTGGTATGGTTTAACAACTCCTCCTACCCCTACCCCCACCAACAAAGTTATCAGGACTGCGTACATAATTTATCATGTCTATGATGTGTGAGTTATCATGTTATTGCATAGAAGTTATTGTGGTATGTTTCAATGACTCCCTCCCACCCCTACCCCCGCTAACAAACTTACTAGGACTGGATACATAATTTATCCTGTCTAAAATGTGTGAGTTATCATGTTATTTGCATAGAAGTTACCGTGGTATGTTTCAACGAC
>NC_041390.1:189059314-189087873 GCF_002162155.2 Triticum dicoccoides
CCCCGGTGCGACCCCGACCCCTCCAACAAAGTTATTAGGTCTACCATGTATGAGTTATCATGTTATTTGCACAGAAGTTACCATGGTATGTTTCAATAACTCCCCCATCCCCACCCTCGCGGACAAAGTTTCCAGGATTGGGGTATATAAGTTATCAAGTCTGCGAAGTGTTGGTTACCAGGTTATTCACACAAAAGTTACCAGAGGGATATTTATAAAAGAAAATATAACAACTCTACGATGCATAAGCTCTAATCACATTAGTTCGGTGATAGTACCTATAAAGATCTCATTACACAAGTTCCCTCAACAAATCTCTTTTACCAAGCCTCTCTTCGATACAATGCTCAGATTTTCTAGTGTGATCGCATGTCTATAAATTAGATCTCAATTAGCTAAATCACACAAATGATTAGATAATCTAGTGGTTGTCTTCCTCAATCCTCAACGGAGAGGTTGAAGGTCCAGGGCATGTACAATGGTGGCATATGAATACATATGCCTCATGATAAAAAGTAATTTGAAGCATATGTATTAATTTTTTCTCCCCAATGCAAGCTACTACTAGTGGACCTCATCAAAAAAATGGAAAGTGACTCTCACTACACATGCATCCCTCCTCTCCATTTCAAGTTTTTCAACTTTATGCACTGGACCACACTTTTTGTCTCTAAACACCCGCCTCCTGAAGAGGATCCCGCTTCCCCATCCGAACCTACTTTTTCTGTTATCCGATCCTACATGGCATGTGAGGCATCACCCTGGGGCTATGCATTGGCCATGCCCTCAAATTCCACCTTTGACAATCCAAAAAAAAAGGTCCCCATGCTAATGGACCAACATCATAGATGATAACCTGACACGGAATAATTGATAATTATCTACCATGATGTGTAAAATAAATGTGTCGACACATCCATGGCATACAGGATCCAGATACTGTATGTTCATCATATGGGTGCTGACAATCCATACAGATACTGTATGTTCATCATATGGGTGCTGACAATCCAAATAAGAATGAGGCAATGACCTGTAGGGGAATTTTATTATTTGCGCTGAAAGTAAGATTTCTCCCTAATAGGACAGCAAGGTTTACATAAGCTCGAGTGTTCCCAATTCATGATGGTACCATTATACAACAAAAATAGAAATATTGATGCTGTGAGATGTGCACGTCAGTTCAAGCAGCCTCTGATGAGCCTATTGCACTAAAGTTTAGCCAACATCAACTATGTCACTGTCAACAAGAGATTAGACCAGCACAGTATCTTCTAAGGGCACTGGCTTTCTTACAATTTCAAAGACCTGCACAGATATAAGATGAATATACAGCCAGCAAAAGGTGCAATGTCAATGCCAAATCATACAACTTAATTTCATAATCGATACTGCAGTCAGATAGTTTATTTGCATATAAGCTACAATACCTATAGACATCAACAGAACAACCAGTTCAACCAAACAAATACCCTAGATTAACTTGCCTCGTTTTCCTAACACAATAATTAGGCACAATTGCAAAATATTTATTTAAATAAAAGTATCATAAAAGAATGGAAATTCTAACCTTTTCTAGGGGTCGTCTGGCAATGTCATAGTAGGGGTGCTCATGGTATCTTGTCTCCATCCAAAACTGGGGAAACATACAAGACAAATACTAAATAAATAAAGAGATAATGACACAAATGTTTTCATTAATGCACTTCACAACGCTTTTCCACCTTTCACCAGTCATCTTATGCCAGTCGAGACAACAGTATAGTTGTACATGTATAAAAGTCAATACCTTTTCACACCTTCCAAGCCACCGGTCACATACTCGACCAACAACCTAATGGAAGTAAACAATAAGTTATACTATTCACTAAAAGATACACTACTTTATAGAATCGTGAAACACAAAATATCTTACGAATATGAAAGCATCTGGCTGAGATCTATCCTCCAACGACAAGATTGACCGATAATCCTGACATCACTTGCAAGTAGAATTTAGCATTAATAATCTGAAATGCAAGAGGATAATAGTCATACAAGGTTATACCATGATTCCTCTGATCACATAATGTTTCAAAAGGGAATGTCCATCAAAAACTTTGCCACAGAATTGATCCAGAAGTTCTGAAAAGCGCTCCTTCTCCTACAACAAATAAACAATTAGTGCATGCCAACTCACAAATGGTAATACAGAATCGTGGTTATGGTTAGTACCCAATCGATAGAAGCATTATCAATGTCGAAAAAGCTTTCTGCTTCGAGCTTAGTAATCAACACTTTGAGATGATCTGTTTTCTGAAATTTTTAATATACATTCAAAACTTAGTAGACATAAAGGTAACAATATCAAAAGCAGACTAGACATTGTACAAATTGTACTTGGCCGTTGGCACGGCTGTATTAAGTAGATTTGTGAGGAAGGTACATTAACTGTAATTATTGTGTGTTTTCTACATGTATAGACTACAGCACTAAAGATGTGAGATGATATAGATTCTTATCCTGCAGAAAATCCTAAGCTAGCTAACACAAAGTTGGTACTTGGTGGCCAATATATCTTTGTTGATTTGTCTTGCTAAGGAAATGAGCAGATTTTTCTAGCTCTGAAATGTTAGTATGATGCAGCTTACAAATTATTAGCAACATAAGGGCACCTGCAATGCAGGCGCTTAGCATGGGTGCCAGGCTCAAATTCCCGACTAATTAGCAGTTATTCTACTGAATCCCTGTGCAAGGGTAAGCGTCGGCACTGTTAGGAATATGCAACTTGTATTCCAACAGGGCCATAGGACAGTATATATACATGTACAGGTGCAGGATATATGCAAGAAACCCCTTATACAATGAGGTAATACAAAAGGCTACATGGCTATATATACTACTCTAACCCCCCCACACACACACACACACATACAAACTCATGGTGGATGAACAACACTGAGTTTGGAGAGATAGAGCCATGTTGTGCGCTAGTCTGAGCCTTCGTAAAGAAATCCGCCAGCTGTAACTCTGAAGGCACACACTGAAGAGCAATAACCTGATCCTGCACAGCAGCGCACACAAAAAAGCATCAACACCAATATGCCTGGTGAGCTCATGCTTCACAGGGTCGCATGCAATGCTAATAGCACCTGTACTGTCAGACAATAGCAGAGTAGGTGTAGTGACAGAAACACCAAAATCCTGAAGTAACCACCGTAACAAAGTCACCTCTGCTGTCAAAAGAGTCATAGCTCGCAACTCAGCCTCTGCACTCGAACGGGAAACTGCGGTCTGTTTCTTCGTCTTCCAGGCAATGAGAGAACCACCAAGGAAAACACAGTAAGCAGAAAGTAAACGGCGATCCGAAGGATCACTAGCCCACATAGCATCCGAAAAGGCCTGAAGCTATAATGAACCGGAGCGGGGAAAGAACAAACAGTGAGAGATCGTGCCACGAAGATATCGGAGAACACGAAGAAGATGACTATAGTGAACCGAAGTCGGAGCAGAGACAAACTGACTCAAAATATGGATTGGATAAGAGATATCCAGATGAGTGACGGCTAGATAGACAAGACTCCAAACAAGATGATGGTAACGCGTCGGATCAGACAAGGGGTCACCATTAGTATCACGACGGTGAACATTGAGCTCCATGGGAGTCTCAACAATGCGCTCATCAGTAAGAGTGGGACGAGCAAGAAGATCCTGGATATACTTTTGCTAGGAAATAAAAAAGGCGTCAGAAGTAGAAGAGACTTCTATCCCAAGAAAGTACCGAAGAGGGCCAAGATCAAACATAAGAAACTGCTCACTAAGACGAGCCTTCACAAATGTAATGTACTCAGGGTCGTCGCAAGTGATGATCATGTCATCAACATGTAGAAGAAGAAGAGTCCGACCACGAGCTAAAAGGTGGACAAACAATGCTGGATCATGAGCAATCGCTGAAAAGCCAGCGACAGTCACCACAGAGGCAAAACACTCAAACCAGGCGTGAGGGGCTTGCTTAAGGCCATAGAGAGAGCGACAAATATGGTAGATCATGCCATCAGGAACAGAATACCTAGGTGGAGGCTGAATGTAAACCTCCTCATGCAGCTCACCGTTAAGAAAGACATTCTTGACATCAAGCTGAGACACAGACCCGTGGCGAACAAAGGCCACGTCAAGAAGTGTGCGGATAGTGGTCATATGGGCGACCAGAGCAAAAGTCTCATAGTAATAATGACCATGCTCCTGCTGAAAGCCACGCGTCACAAGACGAGCTTTGTAGCGCTCAAGAGATCCATCGGAGCGAGTCTTAACCTTGTAGACCCACTTACAAGTGATTGGACGAACACCGGGAGGAGAAACAAGGTCCCATGTGTTGGTGCGCTCAAGAGCAGCAAGCTCCTCCGCCATCGCAAACTGCCATTCGAGATGTAGAGCAGCTTGACGATAAGAAGTCAGCTTAAGAACAGTAGTACCAACGCTTGGAAAACCAAGATGGTCAACATGCGGAAGTGGACGAGGACGTAAGCCATAAGTAGGCTGAGAGGAGGAAGATGGCCCATCAGTAGACACATCCACAGGACATGAACGACGAGTGTAATACTAAGGAAAAGATGGAAGAATACGAAGAGGAATCGCCGGGGTAGACTCAGAGGATGGAGAGGAGGAAGTTACCGGGGATGAAGGTGGAGAGTCCGGTGACATGCCAGGTGAGGAAACCATAGGAGATGGTGGCGTCGGATCTGCAGTAGTCGAAGAGGCAGGAGCAACAGGACAAATAGACAATGTCTCAACGGGAGTGGTAGGTGTGTCGGGAAAAGTGAGGAAAAAGATATCCTCCATTAAAAAGGTCGAGGAAGATGGACACGGGTATAAGGGACGAGACTCGTCAAAAGTCACATCCCAAGAAACACGAATCCGACGACCGATGGGATCCCAACAATGATAGCCCTTCTGTTCATCACTATATCCTAAGAAAACACACTCAACAGACTGAGCGGCCAGTTTGGGGCGTTCACGAGGAGCAAGGAGAACATAACAAACACAAGCAAACAAACAAAGCATCGAATAATCAGGAGAACGATCAAAGAGATGCTTGAAAGGAACACCATCCTATAAAGAAACGGATGGCTAAAGATTGATGAGATTGGTGGAGGTGGAGACAGCCTCAGCCCAAAATGAAGCGGAAGAGAGGCGGTAATCAACAACGCACGAGCCGTCTCAAGAAGGTGACGATGCTTTCTCTCAGCCACACCATTCTGAGCATGAGCACCAGGACAAGAGAACTAAGGAAGAGACCCCTGCTCAGCAAGAACACCACACAACATCTTGGAAATATACTCACCAGCAGAGTCAGCACGAAACACACGAATAAGCGAAGAGAACTGAGTGTGAACCATGGCAACAAAATGCTTATATATGTAAAGAACTTCACTGCGAGAAGTCATAAATAAAGCAAGTGTAACAAGAGAAATCATCTATGAAAATAAGATGGCCTCCTTTCGAAGCAAAGGGAGCCGGACCCCATACTTCGGAATGGACTAAATCAAAAGGACGCTAGGACACTGACTCACTAGTAGGATAAGGTAACTGGATCTGTTTGCCAAGCCGACAACACTGACACTCTAAAGACACGCCTCCTGAGACAGACACCAGAAGACCTTGACGAACTAAAGACGACAAAGGAGAACCACAAAGATGACCAAGCCAATGATGCCATTGCTGGACGGAGCTAGTAGCTGAAGCGACAGAAGCGGATGGACTGGCGATAGTGGTGGCAGCGGAAGGAACATGAAGCCAGTCGAGCTCCCAAAGATCCTAAGAGTCACAGCGGCGAGGGCAAGCCCCAACCAAAGTGTGCGTGCAACGATCCTGAACAGAACAAGGGTCAACGTCAAGGATGACGCAACAACCAGAATCAGTAAGTTGACCAGCAGAAAATAGATTCATGGTGAGTCGAGGAACATGAGCAACATCAGGAACGGAATAAGAAGGCGTGGTAAGATTGCCTCGACTAGCAACAGAGAGAGGAGTACCATCAGCGGTGAGGACATGAACAGGAAAATCAAGCGATCTAAGAGAGGACAAATTGAAAGAATGAGAAGACATTGAAAAGAAGCTCCAGAGTCTAGAACCCATGAGGATGTACCTGATTGTGTAGATGGTGGTTGCTCAGTGCGGGAAGCATCAGCCACAGAACCTGCAGTACCCGTCAAAGAAGAACCTGAAGCGGCAAGCAAACGCTTAAGTCTCAGAATATCCTGCTCAGTCAAGGCGGTGGCTTAAGATATCGAAGTCGAAGTAGAAGTCCTGGAAGATGATGCCCATGCCTTACACAGGTGTTTCTTCTTACACGGGCTTTCTCCTAGTAATAAAAATTATACAGGTGTACAACTCAGCTGTAAAGTACAATTTCTCAAGTAATATAATTGTTTCCTTCGAGTGATGTTGATTCACGGGATCACACTGTCCATGGTTGTGTCGTGTGTGTGTGGCGGCTCAGAAGAACAGAGGAAGAGGGGCTCCTCTTCTAGGTCAGGCCATCCACATGGGCTTGGGCCCTAAGTGACAAGCTTGATGGGCTTGGGCCCATACTGGTCCAGCACTCCCCCTCAATATGGGTGGTAGATATTTATCATTCCCATCTTGTCACATGCCAAAGTTATAGTCCTTTGTTCCCGGTCTCTTTGTCAAGCAATCTGCAAACTGCTGACTAGAGCTGACATGAGTAAGGCCGATGATCCCAGCATCAAGTTTCTCCTTAATGAAGAAGCGATCAATTTCCACATGCTTTGTCCTATCATGTTGAATTCGGTTATTAGCAATGGCTATAACTGACTGATTGTCACACCACACCTTCAAGGGTCCCTTCCTCAGAAGTTTTAACTCGCTCAGTAGGTACTTCACCCAAAGCATCTCACACAAACCTTGAGATAATGCTCTATACTTGGCTTCTAATGTTGATCTAGACACAATAGTCTGTATCTTGCTTCTCCATGACACCAAATTTCCTTTCACAAACACACAGTAGCCAGAAATTGATCTTCTATCATTTTGACAACTGGCCCAATTAGAGTTACTATAGCCATCCACCTCAAGATGTCCATTCTTCGCAAACCACAACCCTTTACCTGGAGTCCCCTTCAAGTATCTCAGAATTCTGTGCACAATATCAAGATGCCCACTCCTTGGTTCATGCATGTATCTGCTCACCACACCCACGGCCTACGTATGTCAAGCCTGGTATGGCACAAGTACAATAACCTCCCAACCAGTTTCTGATAATCTTCCTTATTCACCAGCTCTCCTGTTTGTGTTGTCACTTGATGATTTTGTTCAACCGGAGTAGGGGCAGCACGACATCCCATCCTACCCATGTCACTCAAGAGATCCAAGGTGTATTTCCATTGGCACAAAGATATTCCCTTCTCTGTCCGAGCCACTTCAATGCCAAGGAAGTATTTTAGGTTGCCCCAATCCTTTACCTTAAACTCTTGGCTCAGACAACCCTTAACTCTCTCTCTTTTCTCCTTATCATCTCCAGTGATGATAATGTCATCCACATACACGGCAAGAATGGTGATCTTCCGATCGGAGTGCCTGTAGAACATCGTGTGGTCACCGTTACACTAACCATACCCCATACCATGGACAGCACGTCTGAATCTATCAAACCATGCCCTAAGTGATTGCTTCAGTCCATATAAGGATTTCTTTAGCTTGCATACCTTCCCCGTGGTCTCTAACGTACCAAAACCTGGTGGTATCCCCATGTACACTTCTTCCTTCAACTCACCATGTAAGTAGGCATTCTTGACATCTAATTGATGCAACTTCCACCCAAAGTTTGCAGCACAGGAGACCAATATCCTTACTTTGTTCATCTTTGCCACTGGAGCAAACTTCTCATCATAGTCAACTCCATAAGTTTGACTATATCCTCGCGACCAATCTGGCCTTATATCGTTCCACCTTCCCCTCAGGATTCTGCTTCACGGTGTATACCCACTTGCAGCTGACTGCTTTCTTTTCTGCTGGTAATGTGGTTAGCACCCACATCTTGTTTTTCTTTAGTGCTTCCAACTCCTCTATCATTGCTTCACGCCACTTCGGTTCTTGCTTTGCAGCCTTCCAATCCTTTAGGACTGACACGGTTTGCAGAGAGGCAACAAATGCTCTATAGGAAGGAGACAAAGCCTCATAAGACACAAAATTGCCAATGTCATGATCATCAAAACCATCCTGTGGTAGAGCCTTCCTTGCCCCTTCACCCTTCCTTGTCGCTTCACGTGTCGCCTTTCTCAACGCAATAGGCAGTTCCACTGTGTCAGATGAGCTTGCATGACTGCCTTGCTGCTCCCCCTACACATGTGGCTGCCGCCGAGAATATACCAGACGTGTGTCAAATGAGCTATGCACTTGTGCCTACCATTGTGAGTACACAAGGGGTATCTTCTGCCACCGATCCTGAACAGGAACCTGGAGAGTACCAATCATCATTGTTGGCTGGACCTGAACCTGCGCATCAACATCAGTGAGACTACCAGCCGGAATTGTACGCACTATTGGCTGGACACGAGCCTGCACATCACCATCAGTGTTAGTACCCTTACGATATCCATGAGTGGCCAGCTCCCCCTCTTGACCATCTTCCACAAGGTGTAGGTGGTCAAGCTCTGCAAACAACAGACTCAGGTCTGTTGGCTCACCATAGAATGGCTCAGATTCCCTGAAAGTGACATCCATACTTACAAATTTGTGTTTCTTAGAGGGACACCAACATTTGTACCCCTGCTAACTAGAAGCATAGACCAGAAAACACACTTCACTGCCCACGGATCTAGCTTCCCGACAGAAGGTCGGTGATCACGAACAAAGCAGGTACTGCATTACAACATCACCCGCACCTGCACCTTAAACTGATTCTTCACCAAGGCATGGAAATCCTGAAAACAGCTAAACACTACGCATCAAATAAATCCAAGTCATACGAGTATAGCATTTGATAAAGGTAACAAAGCACTTCATTCCATGCATTAAGACAATTGGGCTTTTCCATACATCCGAATGAACAAGCATAAAAGGAGAATGCTAAGTCCCTTACTCACATAGGAGGCTCTTGTGTGTTTAGCATATTCGCAAGCATCACATGTCAACTTGTCCTTGCTTATGCCACACATAGCACCTGGAAATATTCTACTCATCTTATCAAAAGATACATGCCCCATCCTATAGTGATGAATCATCGTCAGCTTCTCCTTGTCCTCCATGGTCAAGGCACACACCAAGTCCGGTTGAACCTCCTGGTCCATATACCAAAGCCCCCTACGCCTGCTGAAATTTGAGATCGACTCTAGGCCCATATAGCAATTTCTGAAAAATCTCTAAGGGCCCATGTGGGTTTATTGGCACTAGGTGGAGCGGGAAGTTTAGTCTCACCCCGGAAGTGGAAGAGGAGTTGGACCTCCTTATAAGGGTTTCTCTTCTACATGATATTGGAGCTCGAGAAGAGATGAGGCCCTCGTGCACTCCTCCGCCGCCCGCCTCGCCACGCCACGCCTCGTCACGACGCGTCGCGGGTTGCGGGATTGAGCCGAGCCGAGCTCACACCTACGCGCTTATTTTTGCCAATCACTAACGGAGAGTTCTCTGACAGCTGGGCCACGATCTGAGACGTCGGATCATGGGCTGTCACGGACTCGGACGTGGGTCGAGCCCACGTCTCTCCACGCGGCTGCGCCTATATAAGTGCGCGGTGTCTCCTAACCCTAGCGCCACGAACAGATCACATCTGCTCCACGCGCACGCCCACCGTCGTTCCCTTGTTGCTGCTGCCGCTGGTGACTCCATCCCGTCCGCCGCGTACACGGTCGATGGGAGAGCAGGTCTCCGAAACCACGCCCTTCTGGTTCCTGTATGGGGTGAGGGGCGAATAGGTTTTTGGGCATCGATTAAGCGACTGCTCGCTTCCGATCGTCTACTTCCTCTACGTCCGCGTTGTCTTCATCATCACCATGTCCACCGACGCCGAACGTGCCGCCGCCGAGAAAGCTGAAGCCGACAAGAAGGCTGCCGAGGACGCCGCTGCTGCAACCAAAGTCGCGGCCTCTGCATGGCCTACTGGAGGTTATGACTCGTTTATCCCGCTCCTACTGTTTTCTCTCTTAGCCATGCTAGCGTTATACGTAGATCTTTCTACAATTAGCGTAGTATGTGCTTGCTTGACTGAATATCAGTATGCGTTTATTTGTGTCAATGACATGCTAGTGATTTACTCGTGGATTAATTTAATCGAGAAATTACCTATTTACTCAACAATCCAAAAACCTATTATGTGTAGGAATTTTTTGGCAAGTGGCTTTGCCGCTGCACTGAAACTGGATAAGTTTACCGGTACATATTTTAAGCGTTGGCAGACTAAGACCACTTTATGGCTCACGGCTATGAACGTGTTCTGGGTCACTGGTGTTTTCACGAGAACGATTGCTCCTGAACAGGAGAAGGCGTTCAAGGAGGCCACCGTTGTGTTTCTCGGAGCAGTTCTTAGCGTGATCGGAGATAAACTGGTCGACGCATATTTACATGTGCATGTCGCCAAGGACTTGTGGGAGGCGCTCGAATCTAAGTTCGAGGTCGCCGATGCCGGGAGCGAGATGTATATTATAGAGTAGTTCCACGATTACAAGATGGTTGAAAATCGTCCTGTATTGGAGCAGGCTCATGAGATAATATGCATTTTTAAGGAGCTTGAGCTTCTTAAGTGCGAGTTACCGGGCAAATTTGTCGCGGGCTGCATAATCGCTAAGCTCCATAATTCCTGGAGGAACTTTGCCACCACTATGAAACATTAGAGGCATGAATTCTCTGTGGAGGATGTCATTGGCCATTCGAGTGTTGAGCAGAATTCAAGGGCAAAGGACTCACACGGAAAAGGGGTCGAAGGAACTTCTGTTGCCAACATGGTTAACCAGAGGAACCATAACTCCCACAAGCCCAAGGGAAAGAACGGTGTCCAACACAATACCGACTTTAAGAAGAAGGGTAAGAAGACCTTCAAGAAGAACAAGAAGGACGAGGGTTACTTTACTTGTGGTTCGGTTGAACACTGGGCCAACAAGTGCCCTAACAAGTACAAGAAGCCAGGACGGGACTCCAAGTCTGTCAACATGATTGTGGGCAACAATGAGAATGGTGCACCTGGGTACGGTAATTTATTTACTGTTTTTCAGTGTTTCAGTCCACCGATTGGTGGGTGGACACAGGTGCAGGTGTTCATGTGTGTGCTGACATTTCATTGTTTTCTTCTTACCAGGTCACAGGCCACGGGTCCGTATTGATGGGGAATGGCGCAAGTGCTTCTGTTCATGGTGTTGGCACGGTCGATCTAAAGTTTACTTCGGAAAGGATCGTGCAGCTGAAGAACATGCACCATGTCCCCGCCATCAAGAAGAACCTCGTTAGTGGCTCCCTTCTATGTAGAGAAGGGTTTAAGTTGGTTTTCGAGTCTAATAAATTAGTTGTTACGAAATATGGACTCTTTGTTGGAAAGGGTTATGAGAGCGTAGGGATGTTCCGCCTTTCCCTTGCAGATTTTTGTAATAAAGCCGTGAACCATATTCATTCGAATGTTAATGAATCTGAAGTTTGGCATTCACATTTTTGTCACATTAGTTTCGGTGTTATGACGCGGCTAGCCAAGTTGGATTGAATCCCGAGTTTCACCTTAGCCAAAGGTTCTAAGTGCCTTTCATGTGTGCAAGCTAAGAAACCTCGCAAGCCTCACAAGGCCGCGGAGGAGAGACACTTGGCACCATTAGAACTCATACATTCTGATCTTTGTGAGATGAATGGTGTGTTCACTAAAGGTGGAAGAAATACTTCATGACATTGATAGATGATTCCACTAGATATTGCTATGTGTATCTGTTAAACATTAAAGATGAGGCTCTACACTACTTTAAAATCTATAAGGCAGAAGTTGAGAATCAACTTGAAAAGAAAATTAAACGAGTCCAATCAGATCGTGGTGGAGAGTACTTCTCGAGTGAGTTTGATTCTTTTTGTGCGGAACACGGCATTATTCATGAGAGGATGCCTCCCTATTCACCCCAGTCAAACGGGGTTGCCGAGCGGAAAAATCGTACTCTGACTGATTTGGTTAACGCCATGTTAGATACATCGGGTTTATCCAAGGCATGGTGGGGGGAGGCTATATTGACGGCATGGCATGTCCTGAATAAAGTTCCGACAAAGGATAATGAGATCACTCCCTATGAGAAATGGGCGAAGAGGAAAACACTTTCGTACTTGCGTACTTGGGGCTTTTTGGCGAAAGTCAATGTGCCGATCCCCAAAAAGCGTAAGCTTGGACCCAAGACTGTGGACTGCGTTAATTTGGGCTACGCTAAGAACAGCGTTGGTTATAGATTTCTAGTAGTGAAATCTGAGGTACCTGACCAGAAGGTCGGTACAATTATGGAGTCTAAGGATGCTACATTCTTTGAGGATATTTTTCCTATGGGAGATATGCAAAGCACTTCTAGACAAGAATCTGAGGAGACTCCTAAGCCTGCCATTCCTATGGATTATTATGAACAAACACATGATGAAAATCCTGAGGAGGATGACGAGGAAACCCTTGGTAGGGGCAAGAGACAAAGGACTGCCAAGACCTTTGGTGATGATTTTTTCGTGTACCTCGTGGATGATACTCCCACTTCTATTTCAGAAGCGTATGCCTCTCCAGAAGCTGACTACTGAAAGGATGCGGTCCGTAGCAAGATGGATTCCATCATGGCTAACGGGACATGGGAGATCACTGAGCGTCCCTATGGTTGCAAACCATTAGGATGTAAGTGGGTGTTCAAAAAGAAGCTTAGGCCCGATGGTACGATTGAAAAGTATAAGGCTAGGCTTGTGGCCAAGGGCTATGACCAGAAAGAAGAGGAAGATTTTTTCGACACTTATTCACCTGTGGCTAGGCTGACCACCATTCGAGTATTACTCTCGTTGGCAGCCTTGCATGGTCTTCTCGTCCACCAGAGGGATGTTAAGATGGCTTTTCTGAATGGAGAGCTAAACGAGGAAATCTACATGCAACAGCCAAATGGCTTTGTGATAGATGGTCAGGAAAGAAAGGTGTGTAGGTTGCTGAAATCTTTATATGGCCTGAAGCAAGCACCTAAGCAATGGCATGATAAGTTTAATACAACTCTGACATCTGTTGGTTTCATTGTTAATGAGGCTGACAAATGTGTATACTATCGCCATGGTGGGGGCGAAGGAGTTATACTGTGCTTGTATGTTGATGACTTACTGATATTCGGAACCAACCTCAAAGTCATTGAGGAGGTCAAGTCGTTTCTGTCTCAGAACTTTGAGATGAAAGACCTTGGTGTGGCTGATCTTATCTTGAACATCAAGCTACTGAGAGATAATGAGGGTGGGATTACACTTCTGCAATCCCACTATGTTGAGAAGGTGTTGAGTCGTTTTGGATATTCGGATTGCACACCATCTCAAACACCATATAATCCTAGCGTGTTGATTCGAAAGTCCAAAGGCACGGCTATAGATCAGTTGAGATGCTCTCAAATCATTGGTTCACTGATGTACCTAGCGAGCACAACGAAGCCCGACATCGCGTTTGCTGTGAGCAAACTGAGCCGGTTTGTTTTCAAACCGGGTGATGTACATTGGCATGCTGTTGAACGAGTTATGCGCTATCTGAAAGGTACTATGAACTATGGACTTCACTATACCGGAGACCCGTCGGTACTTGAAGGGTATGGTGATGCAAATTGGATCTCTGATGCTGATGAGATGAAGGCCACAACTGGGTATATGTTTACTCTTGGAAGTGGTGCTGTTTCCTGGAAGTCTTGCAAGCAAACGATCTTAACGAGATCGACAATGGAAGCAGAATTAACGGCATTAGACACATCTGGTGTTGAAGCAAGATGGCTTCGAGATCTTTTGATGGACTTGCCATTGGTTGATAAACCGGTTCCGGCTATCCTTATGAACTGTGACAATCAGACTGTCATCACCAAGGTGAAGAGTTCAAAGGACAACATGAAGTCCACCAAACACATAAGAATGAGATTAAAAGCTGTCAGAAAATTAAGAAACTCCGGAGTGATAGTGTTGGACTATCTCCATACGGCTAAGAATCTGGCAGATCCCTTTACGAAAGGGCTATCACGTGTTGTGATAGATAATGCATCGAGGGAGATGGGTATGAGACCCACATGAGTTGCCATGGTGGTAACCCAACCTATGTGATCGGAGATCCCGTGAAGTAGGACCTGGGAAAACAAGCCAGTGGTGAACTGAGGAGAGTAACTATACTAACCCACTCCATTGGAGATGCAATACTCTCAAGACTGTATGGTAGGATGACTATTGTCTTAATGAGTTCCAAAGCTTATGTAAGCAAGATGCTTTCCTACAGAGCGATCTTTGGAGGAACACACCTATGTGAGCCCGACTGTTGGTCACGGTCTATGAGATTGGGGTAATCTCTAGTAAGCGCATGAATAGGCCAGGAGTGTGACTTATATGCTCCACCCGAGGGGTCAGCCTTCGGCAGCCCAGTACTAGTAAGACATGTGGTGAAGCTTCTTTACGCCAAACTGACAATTCAAGGCATAGTCCATTGTTCAATTGTGAAGGAGTGTAGCTACTTGCTCTCGGTGAAGCTCAACCTTAACAGGTCTTCACTAAAACACTGGTATATAGAAACAGCAATTAGAACAGAGGACACAATGGGCCCTCGAGATCTGGTGGGGGATTGCTGAAATTTGAGATGGGCTCTAGGCCCATATAGCAATTTCTGAAAAATCTCTAAGGGCCCATGTGGGTTTATTGGCACTAGGTGGAGTGGGAAGTTTAGTCCCACTCCGGAAGTGGAAAAGGAGTTGGACCTCCTTATAAGGGTTTCTCTTCTACATGCTATTGGAGCTTGAGAAGAGATGAGGCCCTCGCGCACTCCTCCTCCGCCTCCCGCCTCGCCACGCCACGCCTCGTCACGACGCGCCGCGGGTTGCGGGATTGAGCCGAGCCGAGCTCACACCTACGAGCTTATTTTTGCCAATCACTAACAGAGAGTTCTCTGACAGCTGGGCCATGATCTGAGACGTCGGATCATGGGCTGTCACGGACTCGGACATGGGTCGAGCCCACGTCTCTCCACGCGGCTGCGCCTATATAAGTGCACGGTGTCTCCTAACCCTAGCCGCCACGAACAGGTCACATCTGCTCCAGGCGCACGCCCACCATCGTTCCTTTGCTATTGCTGCCGCTGGTGACTCCATCCCGTCCGCCGCGTACACGGTGGACGGGAGAGCAGGTCTCCGAAACCACGCCCTTCTGGTTCCTGTATGGGGTGAGGGGCGAATAGGTTTTTGGACAGCGATTACGCGACTGCTCGCTTCCGATCGTCTACTTCCTCTACGTCCGCGTCGTCTTCATCATCACCATGTCCACCGACGCCGAACGTACCGCCGCCGAGAAAGCTGAAGCTGACTAGAAGGCCACCGAGGACGCCGCTGCTGCCACCAAAGCCGCGGCCTCTGCATGGCCTATTGGAGGGTATAACTCGTTTATCCCGCTCCTACTGTTTTCTCTTTTAGCCATGCTAGCGTTATACGTAGATCTTTCTGCAATTACCGTAGTATGTGCTTGCTTGACTGAATATCAGTATGCGTTTATTTGTGTCAATGCCATGCTAGTGATTTACTCGTGGATTAATTTAATCGAGAAATTGCCTATTTACTCAACAATCCAAAAACCTATTATGTGTAGGAATTTTTCGGCAAGTGGCTTTGCCGCTGCACTGAAACCGGATAAGTTTACCGGTACATATTTTAAGCGTTGGCAGACTAAGACCACTTTATGGCTCACGGCTATGAACGTGTTCTGGGTCACCGGTGTTTCCACGGGAACGATTGCTCCTGAACAGGAGAAGGCATTCAAGGAGGCCACCGTTGTGTTTCTCGGAGCAGTTCTTAGCATGATCGGAGATAAACTGGTCAACGCATATTTACATGTGCATGTCGCCAAGGACTTGTGGGAGGCGCTCGAATCTAAGTTCAGGGCCGCCGATGCCAGGAGCGAGATGTATATTATAGAGCAGTTCCACGATTATAAGATGGTTGAAAACCATCCTGTATTGGAGCAGGCTCATGAGATAATATGCATTGTTAAGGAGCTTGAGCTTAAGTGCGAGTTACCGGGCAAATTTGTCACGGGGCTGCATAATCGCTAAGCTCCCTAATTCCTGGAGGAACTTTCCCACCACTCTGAAACATCAGAGGCGTGAATTCTTCGATAGCCTTGGCTCGGGCTCTTGTCATTGGTCCAAGTGATGTCGTTGGAGGTGTAGGTGCATCCGTGGGGATGATCGTGGGATGCTCCGCATCACTCTGCCTCCTCCAAACTTCATGCGTGATATGAAAGCATGAAGCTCCTCCAACTCAGCCCTCAACGGTCTGAGCATCCTTCTCACGTGTCACCCCCTCGGTTGTTTTCTCGTCAGCCTGATTTCCTCCACCTTCCTCTTGAGGCTCTCCAATTCCTTCACCATTTCAGTCTTCTCAGTTTCTGCCACAGACATGCTGTATTTCTCCTCTACTTCTACAACCACCTCCAGTCGCTGCCTCTTTCTCCCTCTCATTTCTGCCTCTGCAACCACCTCCAGTCGCTGCCTCTTTCTCCCTCTCATTTCAGTCACGGTCCCCTTTTCTCCCTCTGGCTAGCAGCAGCTCCACGCAGCACACAACAGAATCAGATCAATAGCAAGCACCAACCACACTCCTCCAGCAGAACAGCATCCTCCACTTCCCTTTCAATCAGCAGCACAACACTGCACCACTTCTCCTTCCTCAGCAGCAGGACAGCAGACCAACAACAAATTCAGCTTCAGGCAGCTACAATCCTCTCTTCTCTCCCCTGCCACGACACCACAGCAACGCAGCAGCGGCTCTCTCCTTCTCTTACCACCAACAGCAAGCAGCAGCAATTCAGCGCAGTCCTAGCTGCCTCCTCTTCCCTTTCCAATCAGCAGCAGCACCAAATCAGCGCAGCACAGCAAGCAGCAACGAGCAGCCTCCACAGGCTTCCTTCTAGCACGACCTTCCTCTCCTCTACAAACAGCAGTAGTTCGTCCCCTCTCCTTCCTTCACCAATCTACAGCAATCAGCAACCGCAGCCAGCCGCACTCAAGTGCGAGCAGCAGTAGGACCCTTCTTCTCTCCCTTGGCGCGCGCAACAGCTCCTTTTTTCATTGCTCTCCTACCAAGCTCGCTGCCTCCAGCTCGCAGGAACCAGCCAGCCGCCGTCGCCCGTGCAGCTCCTCTCACAGCACCCTGCCAGCCGCCATGACGCTCAGCTGCACGCGCGCGGGCGCACACACAGCCACACCCGCCCAGATGCGCCGCCGCCTCCTTGCCGGACTCCGCCGCCAGCCGGCGACTAGGCCACCGTCGCTGTCGTCCCCAGCACCTCGCCTGCGTTTGATACCATGTTGAGTCGTGGGCTCACCCTGTCCATGGCTGTGTCGTGTGTGTGTGCTCTAACGCCAAACATCCACCTTATTTGAGTAGCCCATGCTACAAACGTCCCACTGCTAGGCGCCAGCCAATTACCCAGCGTCCTCGAGCCTAGCGGCTAGTGCGCCTCAAGTCTCAATTTCCAATCAGCTCAAAATTTATTTATCAAAAAAGGCTTTCGCCCCGCTTTATATTATAAAGCAACCGCCCAAGCCAAACATCCAACAAGGTTCAAACACACACACACAAAGGTCTAGTACAAACAGTATACAAAGGGTTACTGTTGAGGGCACAGCTCAAAATTTATTCGTCTAAACAACATGAGTTATTCTGAATTTTTCAATTGTCCTTCGTATCTTGCTGGCATCCCGTGGTTCTTTTGTTTCTAGAAAACTATTTGCATAATCTGTGCAATGATGACAGTTTTTCGGATTATTTGCTGTGTGAAAAAAGAAGAAATAAAGGAAAGTGTGCAAAACTAAAAGGTAATTTAAAAGAGTTATATTTGTTCATTTTATTATTTTAAAACGATAATTTGATGCCACATTGTTAACGTTGTAGATTATTCAAGGTCAAATGATGTATTTTGCTAACTCCAACTATCCTTTAGTGGCATCATCATTAGCTTATTCATTTCAGTACGATGCCTCTTGACTTCTAGTATATGCTAAGAGCAAAGAAAAGAGGGCGCTCTTCTAAGAAACTAAATGTCCCTAAACATAAAGTTGGTTCATCATGAGAGGCATGTTCTGGAATAGCAGAGGTCTTGGTGACTTGCCTAAACACAAACACATTGCCGATTGTGTAAAGGATCATTCGTTGGACATTGTGGCTATCACTGAGTCGGGTAAACGTGATTTTCCAACACGTGATTTGGACCACTTTTCATGTGGTTTTGATTACGAATGGCACGTCTTGCCGCCGACCGGGAGGTCCGGGGGAATATTGCTAGGTATTAACTCTACATACTTACAACTATTGTCCACGACAAAGGGGGAGTATCATATTAAATTCCACCTTCGAAATAAGTCCGACAACTTCATCTGGAGTCTGGTGGCTGTATATGGTGCCGCTCAAGAGGAGTTTAAGTCTGCTTTTCTAAAAGAGCTGGTTAATACCTATCAAAACAATCCTCATCCCATGTTAATCGGGGGGGATTTTAATATCCTTCGATATCAGCAGGTAAAAAACAACGATCGGTTTGACACTAGGTGGCCTTTCCTCTTTAATGCTGTTATTGACAGTCTCGATCTGAGGGAGATCACGATGTTTGGTCGTCCGTATACCTAGGCCAACAACCGTTCGGTGCCGACCTTTGAAAAACTGGACCGGGTGCTAGTTGCCACTGACTGGGAATACAAATATCCCCTAGCATCGGTTCGGGCACTAGAAAGAATTGAGGCCTTATCGGATCATGCTCCGTTGCTAACCTATTTTGGACAACCAATCCCGAGTTCTAATCGCCACCAGTTTAAATTTGAACTGGGATGGCTCACTAGAGAGGGATTTCAGGTGCTAGTTAAGAAAGTGTGGGCACGCCAGCCCCGCGGTAACACACCCATCCAAAGATGGAATAATCGAATCCGCGCCTTGCGTCGATTCCTTCGAGGATGGGCCAAGCATACTACTGGCATTTACAAAAAAGAAAAGCTGTGTTTGTCTACCCTAATTGATTCCCTTGACAAAATAGCGAAGGTGAGGCCTCTGTCTGCTGTTGAGATCGAGCAAAAAAGCAATCTTAACGAGCAGATTGCCCGCCTACTACGTGAGGAGGAGATTAAATGGTACCAACGTAGCAAGGCGGATTCGTTAGTGCAAGGTGATGATAATACAAAATACTTTCAGATGCTAGCCAATGGCAAACATAGAAAGAAGCATATATTCTCAGTTGACCAGGAGGAAGGCCGAATAGAGGGGGACGTACCACTTAGAAATTTTATCACTAAGTTTTACAAAAGACCTTTTTCGGCCTTCATCCGAGACTAATTTTCAGCTAGACGAATCCGTTACTCATGACATTACTCAAGTTACGGAAGCGGAAAACGAATTCCTAACCTCTCCGTTTTCTGAGGAGGAAATTCGAACTGTTGTGTTTCAGATGGAACACAACAAGGCACCGGGACCGGATGGTTTTCCCGCAGAGTTCTATCAATGTTTTTGGGACATCATTAAGGCAGACTTGGTTCAGTTGTTTAACCAACTGCATTCCGAGGACCTTGATATTTCTCGTTTAAACTTTGGGGAAATTATCCTACTGCCTAAGATTAAGGAGGCTAGTCGTATTCAACAACATCGACCGATTTGCCTTCTCAATGTAAGTTTTAATTTTTTTTACGAAGGTGGCGACTAATCGGTTGAACAGTGTAGCTGACCATGTCGTAAAACCCACTCAAACAACATTTATGCAAGGTCGCAACATTTTAGATGGAGTGGTCGTCCTGCACGAAACTGTACATGAACTGCACCGGAAAAAAATGAACGGTGTCATTCTTAAAATTGATTTTGAGAAAGCCTACGACAAAGTTAAGTGCCCCTTCCTATTGCAAACATTGCGTATGAAAGGGTTTTCACAAAAATGGTGCCGTTGGGTAGAGAGCTTTGTCTCTGGCGGTAGTGTGGCCATAAAAGTTAATGAAGATGTTGGCAACTATTTTCAGACAAGGAAGGGGCTTCGTCAAGGCGACCCCGCATCTCCTATTCTGTTTAACATTGTGGCCGACATGCTAGCTACCCTAGTGGAGCGGGCCAAGCTGGATGGTCAAATTAGCGGGGTCATTCCACACTTGGTAGAAGATGGTCTATCCATTCTAGAATATGTGGATGACACGATTCTATTTATGGATCATGATCTAGATAAAGCAAGAAATCTCAAGCTGCTCTTATGTGCCTTTGAGGAACTTTCTGGTCTCAAAATTAATTTTCATAAGAGTGAACTTTTTTGCTTTGGAGATGCTGCACAATCTGCACCCGAGTATGCCGAGATTTTTGGATGCCGGCTCGGGCAGTTTTCGATTAGGTATCTGGGTATCCCCATACACTATCGGCGTTCAACTATCGCTGAGTGGAAGCATGTGGAAGAGAGACTTGAGAAACGTTTAGCCAGTTGGAAGGCCAAACTCTTATCTTATGGGGGGCGGTTGATCTTGATCAATTCCGTCCTAAGCAACATGGTTTTATACATGTTGTCATTCTTCCACCTGCCGAAAGGGGTTCTACAGCGTCTAGATTACTTTAGATCCAGATTTTTTTGGCAGTGTGATAACGAAACCAAGAAATATAGACTGGCTAGGTGGAGCGTATTATGCAGACCTAAAAGCCAAGGGGGGCTGGGAATCCAAGACCTTGAGATTAAAAATATCACACTTCTCAGCAAGTGGGTCTATAAACTACTCACTGAGAATGGAGTATGGCAAGAAATCATTCGCAACAAGTATGTGGGATCCAATGCCATCTCTCAAATTCATTGAAAACCTGGGGATTCACATTTTTGGAGTGGTGTCACGAAGGCCAAGGAATTCTTCTTCCAATTTGGGACCTTCTTGGTTAGGGACGGTGGTCAGGTTCGTTTCTGGGAAGATACCTGGCTAGGGAACACTCCATTAATGGTGCAATATCCGAGCTTGTACCGGATCGTCAGACATAAATTTGTCACGATCAAACAAGTCTTAGGACAGGAAAACCCCGATATTTCTTTCCGTAGGGATCTTTTGGGCACTCGTCTGACAACATGGAATGAATTACTCACTCGCCTGGAGGACATTCAACTGTCAGATGAGCCGGACACTTTTCGATGGAACTTGCATCAGAATGGCAAATTTTCGGTCAAATCCATGTATGATGCAATGGTTCATTCTGATGTTCCAGTAGATAACAGGAAATTGTGGAAGCTAAAAATTCCCCTAAGAGTGAAGACTTTCCTCTGGTTTCTTAACAAAAGAGTCATCCTAACTAGAGATAATCTGGCACGACGAAACTGGCATGGTTCCAAGACATGCGTCTTTTGCCAACATGACGAGTCTATCAAACACCTATTTTTTGAGTGCAAGTTCGCTTGGGCAGTTTGGGCTATGGTCCAAGTAGCTTCGAATTTATACCCACCACGTAGTGTACGGAATATGTTCGGCAACTGGTTGCGGGGTATAAATAAACAATTTTCTGCACATATTCTTGTGGGAGCGGCGGCCTTATGCTGGGCAATGTGGCTTACCAGGAATGATGTGGTTTTTAACAATAAATGTGTCTCATCTCCTATGCAGGTTATTCATGTTTGTACATGATGGCTCCGTACTTGGTCTATCCTGCAGAAGCCGGAAGACAGAGATATTTTTATGATGGCGTCTACATGGCTGGAGCGTACGGCCAGGGAGGTTTTCTACCCCCATGGATGGCGGTGTGATTTACGGATAGGATCTACCGCTCCTTAGGCTGGACACGATTTATTGCTTGGCATTGTATCAAATTATTTTATTTTTAGGGTACTCTGAACTTTTTGGTTGTGTGCATCTAGCTATGTAGAGGCCGGGCTTTCTTTCGATATGATTGTATCATCTCGATATATATCTATTCAATGAAAAGTCCTTTATCGAAAAAATCAAACACATTGCGATTGGTAAATTTTTGGTTGAATTTACATATCATTGTCTCAATGTGAGACTTGTGCATAAGGGTTATTTTTCTCTAGCTCTGCCCCTGTTTACGCCTTTTATGTTGAAATATGAGTTGTGCTATGACATGTAATGAACTTAAGTTTAGTTCGTATTATTGAATTGTTGTTGCTGATATGTTTTGTAGTGATATGTCATATGATGTCAAAGTTTAGTTAATTTTTGAATTTTTATTATTGTCCCCTCGCCAGCAGAGTTCCTTATCCCTCCCAACATTCAGCAATCTTCTTCTTCCTATCCCAACGTCAACCATCGGCCCTCCTGCATATCCCCAACCCTAAGTGGCTGGTACTTGATGTCCCCTTATGGCATATAATTAATCTTCATTTTCAGAAAGAATTAAACATATCTGCGTACTGATATTTTCTAATGACATATCTTTGTATCTCTACTGGTGCTGAATAATATTGCCTATATTGAATACAGGTGTACAAAATTATTTTCTGGTGTACTTCTAGGAATTACATTTACAGCACCATAGGTTTGACATGATTTAAGAAGCTAGATTATGAGGATGATATAAGAAAAAATCGGCATTTGATATGTTTCATGCGTGCATCTCTACTCAGTGAATAACTCCTCTCATCCAAACATTGTAGAGAATATATCAGAACAAAGAGCTGATGCTAAACCAGAGGACAGAGACTAACTTCTATTTACTGGGCACAGCTAGAAATACTTGTAACTTCATGTTTTCTGAATTTAGTTCATCAGTTCTTTCGCGAGTAAACGGAAGTTTATTTGCATAGTATGGCACCATGCGAAAAGCAAATGGCTCTTATCTCACCATCACATGATCATGTGGTGCACAGTAATAAAATAAGAAAAAATAAGTTTCTGAATAAACATGCATGCAGATGTTTGAATTCTGCACATGCATATACATTTTCTTGGATTCATGAAGTAGAGATCATTTTTACATGCTTGGTAAAAAAACAATTATTTAGTGCTCCAAATTTTTTTTACAACACTAAGTCTCTTATTTCAACAGAGCACTTTTTCCCCCAAAACTTACAAAAGCATAGAAGGCACTAAGGAATCTACATGTTTCACTGTTTTTACATTTAGAACTTAGTTTTTTTTTTTGGACTGGGAGCCCGTGCTCTGATGCAGCTTTGAGTGCTCAGTTTTCCTAGCATACTTTGCTACTGCTGTCGAATTATAATGACAATAATTGAAGCCATATATTGGAAATTCCCACACAGAACTTCGCAATTTGCAAAAAAGAAAATAAGTACTGTCAGAAATATCGCACTTTGGATGCGTATGGATCCTAAGCAAGATTAGTTATATAGCATTGGTAAGCAAGGGTATGTATTTGGTATAAAACAAAAGGCTAGCTTTGCCAAGCAAACTAGCCTCAATGGTCTAGAGCAACCAGAGCCGAAGCCAAATCAGCTCTCTTCCAGCAACAAGCAATAAAAGTAATGCCTACCCATGTAGCCTAGCTTTTCCAAGCAAACTACCATTTGTTAGTCAGCTCATATTTCTCTGTTAGCTAGTAGCAGGCTGAAAGAACTTAACAAGTAGCCTATCCATTGTAGGCTGTAGCTTGTGCTAACGAGAAATCCTTGCACATCTAGCCAGCACGAGCAGAAGATCCAAACACACAACACACCCTTACTCACCTTCATCTATTGTCAAAGATGAGTATTCATATAAGTTGTTGTAGAAACACATCACAATTATATATTGCATTAAGATATGTATTCATACCGTCTCATCCTTAAGGAGGTTCCGTAAACAATCAGAGTAAGTGCGAACTTGATGCCGAATTTCCACAAAGTCAGCTCTCCACTATGAAGGGAAGAATATTGTTAAGGAAGTACCTATTAGAGAAGTAACACAGTTATGAATAGTTCATGAACAATTAGCACCTCCAGAGACAATTTTATGAGATCATGTTCTATATCTGAAAACTCCGTCAGCAGCTCACGCTTAACAAGATTCTTTACAAAGTCATCCTGCATATCGCAACAGAGTTAAAATATAATGTGTAGAAGTATGTAGTGGTACTTGTATTGACGCAAATAATTACCTTAGACTTAGATGATATAAATCCATCCATATGATGATCTAGCCCACCGGAAACCAAAAGCTTATCAAACTCTTTATGCAGGCGTATTTGCTCCATCGCCCAATAATACTGGAAAAGATAGTTCATTACAAAATTTAAGCTGATCAAAGTAAAAAAATAAAGGTACCAATACATAAATAAAGAACTCATAAGTCAAGTTTTCAATTTTCTTAACTCAGATTTGAATTTTCAGTTTCGTGACTGGTTATTTGAAACCATTGGTAGTCTGTCATACCCAAGATAAGCTTAGATCCAAATTTGCAATTATTTCAAGTTACCACACTACTTAATTGTTTTATGGTTTCCATTACCCAACTTTTCCCCTATTGTCAACCTAGGTCCAGAATTTGAGTAAGTTCTATAACCTCCGTCTGTATTATTCCATATAGGTCACATTAATCTACATGCAATACAAACATACCAGATACACAAATAAGGCGTGAAATGTGATGCCTTCTAAACAAACTTATTCTTGTAACACTGCAGTGAACTTTACGAAATCAAGCGAAAAGAGAAGACCCGAACAAGTAACACATTAGAAATTGTGGAGTCGAAACCTTATGAAGTATACAAAAGAACTTGATTGAAAATGATTGTTAGAATAAATCCGAGACACTCTGTCGATCATCCGAGGACCAAGCAATCACACGAGCACAACACCGAGATTTGTTAACGAGGTTCACCGATATGGCTACATCCCCGGGGTCTGACTACGGGCGCTCCTCCCCGTGACACCGTCACAATACCGCACACCGGCCACCCGGGCACCGGCACACGCCGCCGGCTCCCCCTTGCGTGCCTGTGCTATTATGTTGGCATAGGTTACATCGTGTGTCTAGCCCCGCTATATATATGAGAGGCCTAGGATACAAGTGTCCTACTTGGACACGACTCCATATCCTATCTAAAGACAATACAACTACAAGTCCAATTGTAACCTACCTTGTACACAACATTCGACACAACTCTAACAAACTCCACCTTGGCGAATATTCTTCACCACCTTGAATTCGTCAATGCGTTAAACTTCCATGTACATTGGACTTGAGCTTATCCCATGAGTACCGCTGCTACTCCAAAGACTCCATATGACTCCGCCCGCAACTTGTAGTCCCTCCATTTCTTGACCACAGTCAACACTCGAGCAAAATTAAATTCCTTGTTACTCTAGTTTGTGCTCCCAACTTTCAGAGCATCAGTCCAACGCCATCACACATTGATCACTGACCTGCGTGAAAGTGAACAACTCACATATTGGGTGTCACACATAAGAGTTACCTGAACTCAACATCACCGCTCCTTTCTTGACCGCCTGTCCGAAACTTAAAGGAATTTCACCATTGCTTGTAGTCATCCGAGTCAAATTCGCAGTTGTCTCACCACATGTATGACCACCAGAGCCCTGGCCCGTCTCCATGTCCCGTGCGTACCGCACACCTCGCCGCTATTACCGCGTCGAGCCTCCCAGCTGTCCCTGTCGAGTGTCAAGGGTCGTGAACCCACACCACTCAACCCCCACCGCAGAGTACCACCGATCATTACCGACCGATGACGAGTTTCACGCTTCCATCAGACCACTGGGCTCCAGTTCGAATTACGTGTCACTCGCTTTTCCCCGCTGAATAGGCTTTGACTCTCTGAGCTCTTACGCCGTAGCCCCTCAATCAGCTCCACCTTCAACATGACTTCATGGTGGTTGTACGTGCCACCCCGCGCCCCATCGACTCCAAGCTCTCGTGTGCACCGTCTTGAATCAACCCCGCGCCATAGCCTTGTCGAAGCCACACAAGCCCTCTGGACCTGCGCCACATGTTTCCATGCCCAGAAGTCGGTCACCATCGGCATCACGCTCCTATGTCGTCGTCGCCGATCCCACCACCGTCTTCTGTACCAACCGACATGCGTCGATCCCATCAGACTGTCTAGTCCGACCCAGCCGATCTCGTTCGACTGCACGACACGCTCAAGGCTCCCATGCCGTCTTCCACGAATTCCCATCCATCACATGATACTTCCATCTCAGCTGTCATGACTTCCCACAACGCCTTTAAGCATCCCTGTTGTGCCAACAAATCTTTCACCCGTGTTTGCCATAACCCAAGGTTTCCAGTTTCGTGAATTTCTCTACCTCAAACCCGGTACCCGTTTGCGCCATGTTTGTTTGTATGACTGACCCTGCGAAAAATTATCCGAGCTACCAACACAATGCCCAAGTACACGAACAACCTCCACGTACTAATAGCAATTCCAACCAAAAAATCTTCTGGTCTTCTCACGTGGCATCGCTCCTAAGCCCAACTCCGAATGCTAGCTTTTGCCTTGTCCTGTTCTCCTTGATGGATGTGTATCATGATAGATTTTCTTTCCGCTGATTTGATCTGCTTGTCCGTGTCGGCTCTTTTGGTCCAAAACAAATCCCGTATACCTCCTACAGCACGTACCACCATCCGAGTCACAGCGCCTCTCCGCGTACCTCCGCGTATACCCGAGCGGCCTGGCCTAGCCTACGGCCGTGCTCCTGGACATGACAACGCCCATCAGCCCACGGCTCAGCTGAGCCCAACACGACCTGGTCAGCCGTGTGAGCAATCCGCCTGCTGCTGTTTACGCGATACGCCGCCACTCTACCCTCCGATCTCGCCGAACCGGCTTTAGTACAAGCTGTACGCTGCTGCCATGTGATCCGCTTTCTTGGATCTGACGACGTCTCCAGATCACTTCCGTCCGCTGTGACTCCACGCTGACGATGATCATGACATCGAATCTTCCTCCTCTGGATCGATAATTTACCTCCAAACAACCTAGCTCATGATACCACTTGTTAGAATAAATCCGAGACACTCCGTCGATCATCCGAGGACCAAGCAATCACACGAGCACGACACCGAGATTTGTTAACGAGGTTCACCGATATGGCTACATCCCCGGGGCCTGACTACGGGCGCTCCTCCCCGTGACACCGTCACAATACCGCACACCGGCCACCCGGGCGCCGGCACACGCCGCCGGCTCCCCCTTGCGCGCCTGTGCTATTATGGCATAGGTTACATCGTGTGTCTAGCCCCGCTATATATGAGAGGCCTAGGATACAAGTGTCCTACTTGGACACGACTCTATGTCCTATCTAAACACAATACAACTACAAGTCCAACTATAACCTACCTTGTACACAATATTCGACACAACTCTAACAATGATCAATTGAGAACTTCAATATGTATATCAGCATAAGGTATCATTTTCATAATTAGATTCAAGAATGATTCCTTAGCATGTATAGACATGCAATAGACAAGTTATCAACTTGACATTTTGTGAAGTCAGTATCAGAGGAAACAAAAATAAAAGAGGCTGTTAACAATGAAGCCAATAACCTCATGTATTACCGAAAAAGGGTTTCCCCCCGCTTTGTATACAAAGCAACCAACCGGATCATACAGGGATAGGTGCTGGGACGGAAGCAGCACAGTCACGCCCAAAAGAAACAACAGAGAAAGAGCAAAAGAAACAAATGCCGACAACGGCGGATCAACAAAAACGAAGAAGCCTCGCGATCGCTAGGCCCACCGGTCTTATCCACTAGGCTCCAAGACTCCGAAGCGCCGGCATCAATCAACACCTCCAAGAAGGATCGCGACGATGACGACGCTGCTGCCAAGGGTTTCCCCCGGTACACGACGAGGCGATAGGAAGAGTAGCCCCCGACGCCCTCCCGGAAGGTCAGGCGGCACCCACAGGCGCCACCGCGCCGGGGTCGGCCACGCCGACAGGGGTTTCCCCCGATCCCAACCCGCACCTCGGGCGCTCCGGATCCCGCCACCAAACCAACCACCACCCTACGCCAACGCGGTCATGAGGCCTCCACGCCGTCTCACCACGGCACCGCGAAGTGAGAACAGCACGACGAAGAATCAGAGCCGGGACTAGGGCATCAGCACCATCGGCACGCGGGAGGGCCCCACCTCCACCGTCAGCGACAGTAGCCGTCCGGACGCAATAGCAGGAGCACACCAGGCCCGTAGGCCCACAGGCCCGGCCGAGCCCTCGTGGGCCCGTAAAGCTCCCGCCTTCGCGCTGCTGCCGGCACGCCATCGACGCCGACGCCCCAAGTCCGAGCCGCTCCTCCTCCTCACCGCGCCGCAGACAACGAGACCATGCCGGGGGGCCGGCCCCCAGGGGCCCAGATGGGGCCCGACGTGCCCGGATCTGGGCCGGGGGCGCGTCGACGGCCACCCGGCACCACCACGCCGCCCCGCCGCCAAGGAGCGGCGCCGTCACCACGCCGGCCGCCGG
>NC_041390.1:189088083-189095673 GCF_002162155.2 Triticum dicoccoides
CGGCGGCGGCAGGAGGGGCGGCGGCGGCGGGAGGGGAACGGGGGAACCCTAGCGCGAGAGAGCAAGAGAAGCTCAGAGACCATAACCTCATGTATCAGTCACGTACCTTGTTATCTTTAAGCTTAGTCTCAAAAAATGCATATGCATAAGGCTGCAAATGCAACTTAAAATCACGTGTAGCTGGTACTACTTGCTGCAAAGACAAAACAAAATGGAAGGGACTCCTAGTCACGCCAAAGTGCTAAGAAGTCAGAAAATTGATGCAAGAACATACCTGGACGTATTCTCTATCATTCGCCTTGTTATAATGATCAACTATCCACAAAAGTTTGTCCATGTGGCTCTAAAGAACAACAAATTTTGTTTAGTTGCACCCCAATAAATAGTTCAGAAAAGGAAAGGTAAAAAAAATACTCTCAAAGAAAGTACAAAGCTTTAAAAGTTCCACAAGGCACCTGGCGTATCAGAGGATGATATACAGGTTCCCAAAGAAGTAATACAGTGAGCAGAAACTACAAAGATAGAAAACAAATGCTCAGATCAATCATCAAACAGACTACTTAACAGAACACGTTATTTACTCCACCGAATTCTGTTAACACGTTATTTGGGATATGGCTTAATGGGATTGAGCCTGACTTAGCGAGACATATTCGTGCGGGAGTATACGCTTTATTATGGACTATCTGGAATTGCAGAAATGATTTGGTTTTTAACAGAACATCACGATTTCATTTTATGCAGGTTATCTTCAGAGCCACGGCATTGATCCGTTCGTGGTCGCTACTCACTCCGATGGAGGCCAGGGAGCATTTGGTTACTGGATCTATCCGCTGGGAGATGGTAGCTCGGGATATCTTCAACCAGTTTGGATGACGGTTGTGGCGCCCCTGTTTTGGCTAGTTTGTGTTTCTAGCCTATTTGACTCTGAGTGAGCTTTTGTTTCAGTTCGAGACTTTGAGACCTTGTTACAACCTTATTTATTTGTTTTAATAAGATGGCCGTATGCATCGTTCTGATGCAGAGGCCGGGGTAACCCCTTTTCGAAAAAAAATAATCAAACAGACTACTTTTATTTACTAATTCTACAGGCAAACAAAATACTCACATCAACGTTATCTAACAGAGCCCATTCAGGAAGATTATATTGTATCTCAGAATTATTGTGGAGACGACGAATAATATCAGAAGAATGATCGGAGACCTGCAAACATTAATACGTGACCTGTGGTGCTTCAACTATACTAACACAAAATGCAGCGCATTGGATTAATACCTTGATGTAAGGCTTGAGTTCGATTAGTTTGCTAATAAATTCGGTTTTTTCCCTTTGGTATATAAGGCCATTCAATGAATAAAATTGTTGCTACAAGGACAGACAAAAAAAATGTTAGACAAAATATTCGTATATATACATGAGAAATTCATCGCAAAATGCTTATATCAAAGCGAAGAGTATATCAAGCTGCTTACTTGCCGCAAAGATGAGATGGTCAACATGTAAGGGTGCTCGCAGCTGTTGATGCCATACTTAGATCTGAACTCTGGCCTCAATTTCTGTAAGAGAGCTTCTTCTTCCAAATAATCACGCTGCAAGTGTTTATAATCAGAGAAGTTGTATTGGTCCCTTGATATCAGAAAAGGCATGGACAACAAGCCTTGCAGAGTACCATCAACAAGAAGTAATGTTTTATATATTTTTAAAGAAATGAATGTATTACGAAGAAAATATTTTCCTCTACAATCCCGTTTTATGCAATACATGAAAAATAATTTCTAACAAAAACCTTATTGTCTCATGTTTGATTTCCTTTAAAGTTTCAACTATCAAATAATTCCTAGATCTATTGAAGCAAGGTGGAGGGATCTCGTTTATTAACAACAATTATGCAATTGTTGTCTTAGCCTCCCATTAGTTAACCATAGTGCAAAGCATTGCAGCAGATGCCCATATTTGTTTATATTTTTAGGTAAAACACTGGCCGTGACAAGGTTGTCCACCTTGCACACATAAAAAATGCACAAGATCAAAAACACAACTTCCACCTGCATACAGAACTGTTTTTTATCAAAAAAACTGCAGAAGCCTCACCGTAACAAAATACAATAATAATCATTATATTTGATCATAAGATAATATTGTCCAAAGCAATAACAGGTCCAACAAACAAATTACCTCATCAGAGACATCAATGGAATCCACTTGTTCCAACATTTCCATATAAGCAGGAAGGTATCTCTGAAATTCATCTTCATACTGGTTGTAACATGAAAGAGGATGTTATAACCAAGAAATGTCTACCAAAAGAAAATGAAGTAATGAACCTTCAAAGATGCTCAGAATCTATAAAAATAGGAAAGGAACATACTTCCCAATTCCAGTCACATCCCTCAGGAAGTTCCTTAGCAGCAGAACCCGCCTTTACTCGAAGATTTTCCTTTTCATTTTCCAACCAGGATGTAAATTTATTTTCAGCGCGGCAGCTTTCTTTATCTTCTCCATCAGAACCCTATCACAGATACATGAATGAACGAGTATGTTATGCAGGGAATCCATATAGGCAACATGGAGCCCAGCAGGCACAAAGCATATGGCTGCAGGAGCAGCAACAAGAAATCAGAGTTTAAGTTGGGTTTAAGTCAATCCTTGTGGTGCATGTGTCAGCCAAAACTATGAAATTAGCTAGTAAACCCCATCAGAAGTAAATACCACTACGGAAGTCCTAATTGGCCTTCAGCCATGTCTTTTAGGTAATTGCTGCCGCCATCCTCTATAAAATGAAGCCACCACAGTTGGTTGAGCGAGCTAATTAACAAATCGTAACCCTGATCCCTCTTCTCTATCCTACCCCGGTTACCCTTCCCTCCAAAGCAGCAATCTGGCATCGCAACACCAGCAGGCTGATGATTCATCGTCCAGACACCTTTTGGGCACAGCATCAACCCTATCATAGACCATGACTGTATCTGACTACTAAGACCGAGCTGCAACATACACCGCCCTCCTGCCAACAAGACCACGTGAAATTGGTAGCAGGAGCCACTTATAGTTAGTCAAGAACTCAGGAACAGTGCAGCAGCTCCACCGTGACATCTGCACCCGCCTCTCGACTCTAAAGAGTGCGAACACCAGCACACATAGCATTGTCCCTGGCGCCCGGCCAGATATTCGGCCGTCAACTCCAACCATATAACTCCACCATTGCATCAACCGCTCTCTCGATTACATACCCATCAAACCATCATGCCCACTATCCAACACCTGGCCTCCAGCACACCACCTCCGCTAGCCACCACCAAGACGCAGACCCATCTGCCCAATATTGCGCCCATCACCTCCCAAACCAATCCAGTTATCTCCGCTTTCCCTGCACAATTCCTCCATAGAATCATACTGCCTACTACCACCAGTTACCATCCTATTCACCACCTTCCCTTCCAACCCTAACCTTGTAAGCTCTTTTCTCACAATCCCAAGTATGCTAAGCTCGAGTACCCACAGTTTGAAGAAGACTCATTGTCATCGCTGAAGCAATGCAAGCAAATTTTTAAGGGCCAGCAGACAATGGAGGCAAACAAGCTGTCGCTCACCTTGTTCCATCTCAACGGCAAAAAGCATGTACCCAGTGAATTCTATAAATTGCAAATATGAAGTGTATTTGAAGTGCATAAATCATACATCGTAGTGACTCCCTTGCATTAATAACTTACCTTTACCAGAGAAAGGTATAAGTCTTCACAAAGAGCATGCAGCTCTTTGTCCACACTACCATCTGTACTTGACCCCGATTCTTGTCTTAGGCTCTGGGTTGCACATTGGAGCTCATTGTCTAGACGCCGAATCAGACACGGGAGCAGATCATCTACAATCAAATGCTCAAGCCGCACATCATTTGTTGAAACTGCAAGCTGAATCAGATAACGGCAAAAGGGAAGAGCCTTGATTGCTGCTTCATCATCCACAAAGTATCCAAAGAAGCTCATCCTCAACTTCTCAAAGAAATTATGATGTAGAAGAAACCTGTTAAAAATTACTACCTTTTTACATTGTTTTTCTTTCATAATCTATTTGTGACTTCTAATAAATAGACATAGAATTGCATTATTTAACAGAATTTGACTAAAATTGTACCTGCAGAAAGAAGGTGGTGCCATGGAGTTCAAATCTTGAGAAGAGACAGTGTCCTTGTTGCAGATAGGTTTAACATCTTCATGTAGAGGCGCAACAGTTTTTTCCATCAATTCTAAGGCATTAAGCAAATCTGACACCTTTCGAGTAAACTCTAGCAGTAGCTTATATCTCGTTTTATTTATTTGTTCATCTTCTCCAACGAGATTACCATAGTTGAGAAGGTTGTGTGGTTGTCTTTTATAAAGAAGATAAAACCAAGTACCATGAAGTCTATCCTCGCACTCCAATAGTATGGGCTCTAATAAGTTGACTGTCCACTCCAAGATTTCAACGGGACAATGCTTGACCAGAGGAATAACTACAAGATGGATAAGCTTCCCTAAATGCCTCAATTCCATACACTCCAAAGCTTCCGTGAATGCATTACCAACAGATAGACTTTCCAATAACTTAGGGAATGCCCCCTTGATGGTTATACATAGACCTATAAAATTGTACCTGTGACAATGATATAAGCAGTAAATAACATGGTTATCATAATGAACACCCGATGTAGAATTTAAGTTCATGCCACTCAAGAAAACTCTCACTGCAAACATTTGACGCCCATCATTTACCGAAAAAGGGTTGCCCCCCGCTTTATATTATAAAGCCACGACCACACGATACAAATGCTGGGGCTTCAGCACAAGCAAGCCCAAAAGAAACAAAAAAGGAACTGAAGAGAAAATAAAGCCAACAATGGCGGATCAACGAAAACGATGAGGACCCGCAACCGCTGCACCCACCGGATAAGACCACCACGCTCCTAGCACTCCGGACCGCCGCATACCAAACAACACCCTCAAGAAGGATCGCGACGATGACGACGCTGTTGCCCGGACATGTCCTAGGGTTTCCCCCGGTACGCGAGGGGTGAGGTGGAAGGGGTATGCCCGACGCCCTTCAGGAAGGCACGGCGGCGCCCACAAGCGTCACCGCGTCGGTGCCGGCCCTGCCGACAAGGATTTCTCCCGACCACCAACCAACCACGACCCCAGAAGATCCATTTCGCGCCACCAAACACACCGCCCACCAACTTGCGCCACCATGATCGAGCAGTCTCCATCGCCGTCTCACCATGGCAAACGAAACGGGACCGACGGAAACAAGACGACGCAACCGGGAACCAGGAGCAGCAACATCAGCAGCCTCGCGGGAGGGGACATCCTCCACCGCCCCCGGCGGGATCCGGCCGGACACAGCACAGGGGCAAACCGGGCCACCCCCGGCCCAGCCGAGCCCGAAACGGGCTCGTGAAGCCCCCGTCGCCGCGCTGCAGAACGCGAGCCACCGTCGCCACCACCCCCCGCACGAGTCACGCCCCCGAACCGCCGGAGACGCCGCAAGAAGATCAGGCTAGGCCCGCCCAGACCCAGATCGAGCCGAAAAGGGCCCAGATCTGGGCCGGGAAGGCCCGCCGCTAGCCACCACGTCGCCCCGCCACCAAGCGGCCGCGCCACCGCCCGCACGCCACCCAGCACTGCGCCGCCAAGGGAGCCGCGCCGCCGCCGGATCCATAGTCGCCGAGGAGCACCCCCGCCGGCCGCCGTCCGCCCGAGCCGAGGCGCCATGCGGGGGGGAAAGGTCGGGGCCGCCGCCGCCGGCACCACGCGGGCAAGGCCGGTGGCCCAGGCCGACGGCGGCGGAAGGGGAGGAGGAGGGGAGGGCTGGGAAGGGCGACGAGAGCCCCCGGTCGCCCCGCTCGGGGAGGCGACGCGGGGGGAGGAGAGAGGTTCGGGCCTGTTAGATATTTCACGCCCATCATTTCCAAGTACTCCAGTATCGATCGACCAAAAAAATACAAAAAGAAACAGTATATCTGAACCGCTATAGCAATGTACTTACACTCTCTGTCGAGTTCCCTCTAACAGTGCCTTTGTCTCATTCTCGCGGAATATTTCCTGACTGTCAATAGTGTACAGCCCATCAGAAATTTCAAGCAAATGATCAAGCTCCATACAGCTCAAGCTTTTAGCCTTTTCAACAGCTTTAGGCAACAAGTCAGCACCAATTTCCGCTCTCCAAAGTACATGTATACAACGGAGCAGCTGAAAAAATATGAAAGAAATAGATTGTAAACACACGGCTGTATGCAACCTAGAATCTGTTGTGTATTTACAATCAATGTTCAGGCACAACTGCAATTTAGAGGATCATTTACCCGCAAAAACAGAGGAATGATTAACTCCAAAAGAGCTATGGAGAAAACATCACAAGCACCATACTCCTTTATTCCGCTCATAAGCTTTTCATCACAGAATTTCATAACGTGATAAGACATCTTCAAAAATTTACCATCAGAAAATAGATTGCTCAATCCAGACATGGTACACACATATTTCTTATTCCACTCCTTCTGGGTCCATATTCTGTTGAGAGAATTAAATAGATATGGAAGCATACCCATATATTGCTGAATCCTGTAAAATAGTTCAAAGGTAAGTAGCCGCTTTGTAACTGCTCCCTCTGCTCTTAAATAAGTGATATTTTTTTACTTGCAAGGATTATACCATAAACTGTAGTAATAGCATGATCATAAATTCATAACTAAATTAATAGAATCCTTCTGTCAATACTCCTGTTAAGTCTCAACTATGAAATTTGGTGCATTTAATGCTCTAAAGAATAGCAACCTGTATTCCCATGAGACCAAGTACATTACACATACATGTGCAGTACATATGCACAAAACCCCCAGTACAGTGGTCATATGACACAGCTAATATGTGGAAACTATGCACATCTCTAACATTTAATATACTGCTCCCGGCCTACTGAACAATGTCTCGTGTTACCAATCGAAATAATTTTGTTCATATTGGAAGTCCATTTTGAAGATAAGGACCGCAGGCTTCTAAAATGTCATTTATTTGTGGAGAAGAGGGTATTACATGCAGTTGGATACCAGACAATCCAATTTAGTGGAAGAAAATCATACCCTAGACAAGACATTGCAATAATAAATGCCTCACGTAATAAATTATGCTCTGCAAGGAGAAGACAGTCCATTCCTTGATAAGAAGACATCGTTTCATTGATTCCCTGTACCATCAACAAAGCACATTCAAGAACAGAAAAAAAAAGTATATTATAGTCAGGGTGCATCTCTCTTGAAATAAAATATGTGCACCAACTGGTAAAAACAATTGTCACACATTTAAATGTCTAAACAAAGCAGGACGCATCATAAAGGGACATAGAAAAGGACAAGCATGATGACGGGCGACACCGCGGGCGACATCGCGGGCGCTCCCGCAGCCGGTTGCGCCGCCGCCGCCGAGACTCCTCTGTCGCCCTCCCCTTCTCCCTCCCTGCAGGCCCCCTCGCCCGCGGCTCCGCCGCCGCTCCCCGCGCCGGCCGCCTCCGCGCCGGCTGCCCCGGGCGCCTCCTTCCGGTGGGCCGATTGCGCGGACGAC
>NC_041390.1:189097319-189098327 GCF_002162155.2 Triticum dicoccoides
CCATGCCGCGCGACCAGGCGGACCTGGCTCCCCGGGCGAAGCGCAAGGCGGGGGGTGATTCCCGCGACTCGTCCCGGCCCTCCCCCGACTCCCTCCGACGGGAGGAGGAGCTCCGGCGCGAGCTCCGGGAGCTCCGGGACAGCCGCCGCTCCCCCTCCCGTCGGGATGACTGGGCCCGGTCACGCTCGCCCCGAGCGTCGTCGGGCAACTGGCGCCGCCGGCGCTCCCCCTCGCCCTCCCGTCGTAGGGACCGGTCCCCCTCCCCCGCCCGTCCGGTTCGTGATGGCATCCTCCCCACTCCGGACACCGGACGCTACGTCCCGCCTCACGCTGCCTCGGGGCCCTCGGCCCCGGGTCCGACCTCTGGGGGCGCTCCCGCCCGCGGCCGCCCTGGCCCCGCCAAGAAGAAGAAGCGTCGGGGTGCCCGACCCACTCCTACCATCCCTCCTTCCTCGGGTCCGGGGGCCCCCTCCGCTCCGGGCCCCGTCTCCGGTCTTCCTCGCCCCCCTTGCTTCAACTGTGGGGTGAGGGGGCACTCCCAGGTTGCCTGTGTCAACCCCCAGTGCTGCTACCTCTGCAAGGATCCGGGCCACCCCGCCATTCTGTGTCCGGACAGACCGGTGGTGTCCGAGCTCATGATGTATGGCCACGGCATCGAGGGGTTGGGCTTCTTCCACCTTGAGGTCCCGGATGCCCCTCCGCCTTCGCCCTCCCTTCAGGCGATCGTCACGGTCGTTGACGGGGTGGCCTCCCCGGAGATGATCGAGGCCGAGCTCAACCACCTCTACCGTTGTCAGTGGGACTGGGTGGTTACCCCCACCGCCAGCCACATCTTCTCCGTCGTCTTCCCCGACTCCGTCAGCTACGGCTACGGCACGCGTAGTGGCCGGATCACCCTCGCCCTCAACCAGCTGGTGGTTGAGATCTCCGAGCCTGTTCTCGACGCCCAGGCCGTGGCCGTCCTCGACACCGCTTGGATCCTCATCTCCGGTCTCCCTGACATCGCGC
>NC_041390.1:189100659-189197392 GCF_002162155.2 Triticum dicoccoides
CCTAGAGACCCCTCCCCCCCTCCTCGGACGCGGCAGACGGCCCCCCGCCCTTCGGGGGCCGAGCTGGTGATCCGGGGTCGCACCCGCTCCCGCACGGCGGCCCTCCGCGCTCTCAGCGCGTCTCGTGTCTTGGGGTCAAGCAGCCCCCCAATGGCTCCTTGATGCGTGCCCTATTCTGGAACATCCGCGGCTTCGGCCATGATGGCCGATGCCGCCAGTTAGTGGAGTACTTGCGAGTTGAACGCATCGACCTAGTGGCCGTGCAGGAGACCATGCGCCGGGACTTTGCGCTCCCTGAGCTCGACCGGCTGAGCTCTCACCTATTTGCGTGGCACTGGCTCCCTTCTAGTGGGAGTGCAGGCCACTCGGGTGGCATCCTCCTAGGCGTGAAGGATGCCACCTTTGAGGTGGGCAGCATGGACCGGGGCGAATTCTTCGTCAGCATGGAGGTCTTTGAGAGATCTCTCAATTTCAAATGGGAGATCATCATCGTCTATGGTCCGGCTGACCATAGTAGGTCGGCCTCCTTCCTGGAGGAACTTCACCGGAAAATCTCGGCCGCCTCCCTCCCCGTAGTTGTCGGGGGGGACTTCAACCTGTTGCGGTGTGCGGAAGACAAGAACAATGGCAATGTTAGTTTTGCCCGGATGGACATGTTTAACGACTTCATAGCCGACCTCGCCCTCAGGGAGCTTGATCGGGTTGGGGCTCGTTTTACTTGGACCAACCGCCAAGCCTCCCCGACCCTCTCCGTCTTGGACAGGGTCCTAGTTTCCCCCGAGTGGGACCTCCGGTGCCCCTTAGCCTCTCTTCGTGCCGTCACCCGGATTGGGTCTGACCACGTTCCCCTGCTTCTCTCCTCCGCGGATGAGCGCCCCCCGATTCCCCCTCGGTTCCGTTTTGAGGCTTTCTGGCTCTCCCAGGCCGGATTCTCCGACGCCGTCAGTGCTCGTTGGATCGAGGCTCGTGGCCATCCCCACCCCCGCCCCCCTTCCGCCATAGATGCGTGACACTTCTGTGCGAAGCGTGCCCGACAATTTATGAAGGGGTGGGGAGCCAACCTGGGAAGAGACTCCAGGGAACGGAAGAAGGCTCTCCTGTCGGCGATCCAGGCCCTCGACTTCAGGGCTGATGCGATCGGTCTCTCTCCTGACGAGTGGTTGTCCCGTTATGACCTCGAGGACCAGCTCTCCGTGATTTACTCTGATGAGGAGGCTTATTGGCGCATTCGGGGCGCCCAGCGTTGGGTCTTGAAGGGGGATGCGAATACGGCCTACTTCCAGGCGATCGCAAATGGGCACCGTAGACGCAACACCATCTCCTGCCTTTGGGAGGGAGCCACTCTCCTTCAGGATCCCCGCGATATCCGCGCCCATGTTGATGGCTTCTATCGCTCCCTCTTCTCCCCCGCTCCTCGGAGCGGCCTCTCTCTTGCCTTTGACTGCTGGACCGGCGACCGTCTAGTCTCTGACGAAGACAATGCCACCTTGACGGCCCCCTTCTCTGAACAAGAGGTCTGGGAGGCTATCAAGGGTATGAATCCCTCCTCGGCGCCGGGCCCGGACGGCCTCCCGGTTCTCTTCTTCCAAACCTTCTGGAGCGTGGTCAAACCCGAGATCATGGCCATTTTCGAGGAATTCTTCGTGGGCTCGATCGACCTTGGCCGCCTCAACTTTGGGACCATCTCCCTCATTCCCAAGGTCCCTGGGGCGACTGACATCCGCCAGTTCCGCCCGATTACGGTCATAAACGTGATCTTCCGGATCTTGGCCAAAGGGTACGCCAATAGGGTGACCCTGCTGGCCGACCGGATCACTCACCCTAATCAGTCGGCGTTCATTCAGGGCCGGTTCATCCTTGATGGGGTCTTGGTCCTGCACGAGGTTCTTCATGAGGTCCGGGTCAAACACCTGAAGGCGGTCTTTCTGAAGATCGATTTTCACAAAGCTTATGACACGGTTAGCTGGCCCTTCCTTCGGGAAGTCCTTCTGCGCAAGGGATTTGACGACCGGTGGATCACGAGAGTCATGCAAATGGTCTCTTGCGGTCGCACGGCGGTCAATATTAATGGCGAAATTGGTCCCTTCTTCCCTACCCTTTGTGGGGTGCGCCAAGGCGACCCCTTCTCCCCGTTCCTCTTCAACATGGTCGTGGACGCTTTGGCTTCCATTCTCGATAAGGCGAAAGCTGCGGGCCACCTCCGAGGCATCGCCCCCCATCTCTCCGGGGACGCGGGGATCTCCATCCTCCAGTATGCGGACGACACGATCATCATGGTCGAAGGCTCGGAGATGGACATCGCCAATCTCAAATTCCTCCTCCTTTGCTTTCAGCAGATGTCGGGCCTCAAGATCAATTTTGATAAGAGCGATGTTATGGTGATGGGATACTCTCCCGAGGAGTCGGTGGCCATTGCCAATAGACTCAATTGCCGCTTGGGCTCGTTTCCTTCCACCTATCTGGGGACGCCCATCAGTCACTCGCGCCTCCTGGCCGCCGATCTTCGCCCCTCCGTGACCAAGCTCCAGACTAGATGCGAGCCTTGGCAGGGGAGGTGGCTGTCCAAGGCGGCCAGGACTATTCTTATCAACTCCTCCCTCTCCAGTCTCCTCTTATTTCTTATGAGTCTCTACAGCCTTCACGATTCTCTTCATAAGGAGATCGCCAAAATCCAGTCCCGCTTCTATTGGGCTGGGGAGCACGGCAAGCAGAAGTATCACATGGTTAGCTGGCTTGACATCTGCAAGCCGAGGGAGCAGGGGAGTTTGGGGATCATGTGCTCCAAACGGATGAATATTGCCCTCCTCTCCCGATGGCTGTGGCGCATCTCGCAGGGCCACGGGGGCCTCTGGCTGGACATTATCCGGAATAAATACCTGCGCGGCCAACCCCTTGCCTTCTGCCAGAAGTCGGGTGGCTCTCAGTTCTGGCAGTCCCTTGTCCAGCTCCTCCCTGTGCTCCGCATTGGTACCTCTATCTCGGTAGGATCTGGCCGTTCGACGTTATTCTGGTATGACCGTTGGGCCGGTGACGCCCCCTTTGCGGCTCGCTTCCCCATTCTCTTTGCTATCTCTGTCGACCCCATGATCTCTGTTGATAGGGCCCTATTTGACTTAGGGGGCCTCGCTTTCCGTCGGCCATTTGGGCCTGCGGAATCCGCCGCCTGGCGTGAGCTTCTTGAGTGCGTAGCTCTTCATGAGCCGCTGGTTGACGGCGTCCAAGACCGTGTTCGATGGCATTTGGAGCCGTCTGGCCAGTTCTCTACCAAATCGCTCTATGCGGCCATTGCCCCCTCCGCCGCCCCTCCCCCCCTCTCAATGGTTTGGTCCGTCCGCCTCCCTCTGAAGATCCGTATCTTCATGTGGCAGTGGATCCGGGGACGGATCCCCTCCGGTGTGGAGGTCCGCAAGCGTAATGGCCCGGGTTCTGGTCTCTGCCCCCTCTGTGCCGTCCCCGAGGACTCTAACCACATCTTCTTCGCTTGCACCTCTGCCCAGTTCCTCTGGAGCTGTTTTCGCGAGCTTGTCGGCGGAAATTGGACTCACACCAACTTCCCCGACCTTTTTGCTGAACTCCCAGCGTCCCCCCCGTCCTCCCGCCACATTAGGTGGCTGGAGGTTGGGACCCTAGCCTGGACTCTTTGGACTGTTCGTAATAAGCTTGTGATTGAGCGCACTCCGCTTCGTCGTGCTACTGACGCTCTCTACAAATTCTCGGGTTTCCTGCAGCTTTGGCGGCCGCTTAGCCGTCTCCTGGAGCGCGACGCCATCTCCGCCTTCATCGCCGACCTCCGCTCGATGGCCGTCCGCCTGTCGCCGCCGCCGCCGCCCCCTCCGCCGGAGCCTGACTAGTCCCCTGCGTGGGTCTCTCGCCCGGCCTCGCCCGGTTTCCTTTTCTGTTTCTTTGGGCTTGTTGAGCTGTGCCCTCAGCAGTACCTTATGACTTTGTTGTGCTACTTGGGTGTGTGTGTCTGAACCTGTTGGGGTTGTGTGTTTTGTGACGGTGTGCTTTATCTATAAAGCGGGGCGAAAGCCTTTTTCGGTAAAGGGACATACAAAAAACTAATCATAATGCAAAGAGTATACCGTGGGCGTCGCACTCCAATCACTGTTCTGGGGTCCTTTATCAGACATGCTGCTTCTACTGTCAGTACTCCCGTCAGATTTTTCTGCTCTGCTCCCATCTGATTTACCCAGGATGCTCCCATCTTTTGTGTTCGCTATTTCCTCTGAAATGGCTTCTGCACTCCTCGAAACTAAATCAGGTTGGAATATAACCAGAGGAAATTCCAATTTTACAAGATCAGCGCCGCGAAGTTTGTCGCTCCTGTAGTTCCAGAGATGCTGCAAAAAAATTTAAAAAAATGACCAATGCAAAGGAAATAAAAAAATGAAGGGTCCCAGTCATCTCAGAGTATGTACATGAAGCACTATAATGAAGTAAAGTGTTAGGAAGGACCTGAACCATCTTAGAGCCATGATGCCGAGCCTTGATCAACTTCTGGTCGGCCAGGAGAAGTGAAACCTTTAGAAAGGATTCCACGTATGCTTCCTCTTCTGTTCTTACCTATTTCACATTGATCAGACATCACTAATGCATTGTTTGATAAAAGAAAAAGGTGACAAAATTTGAATAAAGCACGCCGGTAATGAGTTGTGCACATAATTGAAGGTGTATCTTCAAATTGACAAGTTCTCGGTACAGAATTTACTGGGTCCCATGTCAGATCACAAGCTAGCGAATTAGAACTTCAACCAAATCTGCTTAACCAATACTCCCTCCGTTCACAAATATAAGATGTTATAACTTTTTTTGAATCGTATGTATATAGACACGTTTTAGTGTGTTTGTTCACTCATTTCAGTCCGTACGTAGTCCATATTGAAATATTCAAAACATCTTATATTTGTGAACGAAGGTAGTACAAAGTTAGGGGAAGAAAATCCAAAACGACGAGCTAAGAGCATATTATTTATTTCAAGACCGACATTCCAGCGCTAGAGTAGAGACTGTTAGTTTTGTGTAAGCGTCTCTACCCTCGTACAGAGGGCCGCGTGGTGTTTATATTGATTGCGGAGAGACCCATCTCTCATAGGTTATAACCGTAGAGATATTACAGGAGGTTTTACAGGAGGGATAAGAGAGAATAACAAGATAAAAGATCCTACTCCTATAAAAACCCTTGGCGCACAAGGCAGCCGCACAAGGCAACGTACATGACAGAGTTTACATGTTTAACACCTTCCCTTAATCATAACTTAACTAAGTTAAGATTACGCTTGAATTCTTCAAACTGTCTTGTAGGCAAAGCCTTTGTGAACCCATCTGCAACTTGATCTTTGGAGTGAACAAAACGAATTTCTAATTCTTTGCTTGCAACTCTTTCTCGAACAAAATGATAATCAATTTCGATATGTTTTGTTCTTACATGGAAAACAGGATTAGCAGATAAATATGTAGCACCAAGATTATCACACCAGAGACAGGAGGGTTGTGCATGACCTATTCCAAGTTCTCTGAGCATGGATTTGACCCAAATAATTTCTGAAGTTGCATTTGCTAAAGTCTTGTATTCTGCCTCAGTACTTGACCATGAGACTGTGGCCTGTTTCCTTGCACACCACGAGATAAGGTTAGGTCCAAAGAAAACAGCAAAACCACCTGTTGAGCGTCTGTCATCTAGGCACCCTGCCCGGTCAGAATCAGAGAAGGCACTAACAAGAGTGGATGGTGACTTGCTGAATGTCAGACCAATACTCAAAGTATCCTTACATATCTTAATATGCGTTTCGCAGCAGTCCAATGTGCAGTGGTAGGTGCATGAAGGAATTGGCAAACTTTGTTTACAGCAAAGGAAATATCAGGCCTTGTAAGAGTTAGGTACTGAAGAGCTCCTACCATACTTCTGTACCTTGTACTGTCATCAGGACTCAAGGGTTCACCTTCTTCAAGAGATAACTTCTCTGTACTCGACAACGGTGTAGGTGAGGATTTGCACCCTTGCATGCCAACCTTGCTTAGGAGATCAGCTGCATACTTCTCCTGAGAGAGATGAAGACCACCTTCCCTATTTCTCTTGACCTCAATGCCAAGAAAGAAATGCAAATCTCCCAAATCCTTGAGAGCAAAGTCAGCATTCAAGTCTTTTAACAGGGCTGTTACTGCTGCACTGGATGAACTTGTAACAATAGTATCATCAACATAAATAAGCACAAATATGGAGATATGTGACTTATTGTAGATAAACAGAGATGTGTCAGACTTTGAGGGCACAAAACCAAGTGACCGAAGCTTTGTACTTAGCCGTGAATACCAAGCTCGAGGGGCTTGTTTCAATCCATAAAGAGACCTGTCAAGTTTGCACACATATGAGGGTTTGTTCCTGACTTCAAAATCAGGAGGTTGACGCATGTACACTTCCTCTTCCAGAACACCATGAAGGAACGCGTTCTGTACATCTAGCTGTCTGAGGCTCCATCCTCTGGACACATCGATGGACAAAACAAGACGGATAGTTGCAGCTTTAACGACAGGACTAAATGTATCCTCATAATCAATACCGTACCTCTGTTTGAATCCTTTGGCAACAAGCCTAGCTTTATAGCGATCTATGGTGCCATCTGATTTCTTCTTTATCCTGAATACCCATTTGCAATCAATTAAGTTTTTACCTCGGTGTGCAGGAACTAGATGCCATGTTTTGTTTTTCTGCAACGCTTGAAATTCTTCTTCCATTGTCTTTTTCCAACGTGAATCCTTGCATGCTTCGTGGAACGTACGAGGTTCACCTGTGGAACATGTCAAATCTAACTTAACTTTGTAATTTGTGTGTTGGATTACCCCTGATTTGAGACGTGTTCGTGGTGCATCAGGAACAGGTGCAGTTTCCGCTGGTGCAGAAGATCATGTGGTCTGCTGCAGCAGATCCGAAGCAGATTCCCTTTGCCAGATCTTCTGTGGCGGGCGATGGTGAAGACACGAGCGAGGATGGCGCAGAAGATCCAGGCGGAGCCGCCGCCAGATCCGGATCGGTTCCCGTGCCCGCAGCTGGTTGGTGGAGGCGCCTGGTGTAGACGCGCGGCTCCACACCGAACCGCTCGATCGGGTGACCTGCGGAAGCCGATGCGCGCGTGGGGGAGAGCGGGCCCGCGGCCCGTCGCATGGCATCCCCAGGTTGGCGAGGCGTGCGTGGCGTGGGCGGGGGGCCTGCAGACGTGGAGTTGGAGGGGGCGCTGCCGCCCGGGTCCTGACGCGGCTCAGGGGATCCCGAGGCAGATCCTGTCGAGGGTGATCCCGAGATTCGGCTGCAGGGTTGTTGCACCACGGGGGACACATGAAATATTGCTCGTTTGGCCTGTTTGCTTCACGATTTTGCACCAAATTTTTTTCTGTTGCTTCCGCATCCGACCCTGCAGTACCAGAAGACTCAAGCTCGAGGTTAGGAGGGTTAGTCATGTGATCACAATTATCGTCCCCATGATGCAAAGAGGTCAAATGAGAAGGAAGAAGGAGGATTTCTTTGCGAAGGAGGGCACTAGCATTTGGATGTAGTGTGGCTAAGGGAAAATCGTCTCGTCAAAAACGACATCCCTGGAGATGTAGACACGTCCCATGGGTACGTCAAGACACTTGACACCTTTGTGCTGGGCACTATAGCCAAGAAACACACATTGGGTGGAACGAAACACAAGTTTGCGATTATTGTAGGGACGGAGATTTGGCCAACATGCACATCCAAAAACACGAAGAGACTTGTAATCAGGACGAAGTTGGGGAAGTCGTTGCATAGGAGTTTCATTATTGATGACACGGCTAGGGAGCATATTAATAAGGTGGACAGCGGTGAGGAACGCTTCGTCCCAAAACTTCAAGGGCATAGAAGCACCTGCAAGAAGAGCGAGGCCTACGTCCACAATATGCCTATGCTTGCGTTCAGCGGAGCCGTTCTGTTGGTGTGCGTGGGGGCAAGAAACATGATGGGAAATGCCAAGTTTTTGAAAAAACGAGTTTAATTTCTCGTACTCACCACCCTAGTCGGACTGGACGGCAATTATTTTGCGATCAAACTTGCGTTCAACAAGTGCTTGAAAATTCTTAAATACTTGGAAAACATCGAAACGACGTTTGAGAAGGTAAATCCAAGTAAATTTACTGAAATCGTCAATGAAGCTAACGTAGTACATATGTCTACCAACCGAGGAGGGGGCAGGACCCCATACATCAGAAAAAATAAGTTGGAGCGGCTTGGTAGAAATACTAGTAGAAATATGATATGGCAATTGATGAGATTTTGCCTTTTGACAAGAATCACAGACAGTTTCGATGCTACGCACTTGTTGCACGACAAAAAAAGATGAATGTCCTAGTCTAGCATGCCACCTGTCCGGGGAGATTTTGATGACACCAAAGACTTGTTTATTGAAGCTTCTGAACTCGGGAAAAAGAGGGTAGAGCCCACGCACGCATCTACCGCGATAGAGAATTCTCCGTGTGACCTGATCCTTGATCAAAAAGAAATAGGGATGAAATTCAAGGAAAACATTGTTGTCAAGAGCAATATGATGTACTGAAAGAAGATTTTTGGCAGTTTGAGGAACATGCAAGATGTTTTTGAGGTGAATGTCACGATGAGGGGTTGCAATAATTGAATGACCAACATGAGCTATCTCCATACCTTCTCCATTGGCATTATGAACCTGATCTTGCCCGGGGTACTTGTCGTGCATGGTCAGCTTGTCCAGCTCGTGAGTGATGTGATTGGAGGTGCCGGAGTCAGCGTACCAGTTCGTGTCCACACCATAGGAGGCGTCCACAGCAGCTGCAACGTTCTTGCATTGGGTGTTGCTCTCGGCATAACGGAAGTCGCAATCCTTTGCAATATGGTTATTTTTCTTGCAAATTTGACACTTGTTAAGATATTCATCATAACCTTGGAAGGGACGACGAGTGTTGTTGTTGTTGCGGCGCTGGTAGTTGTTGTTGTCGCGCTGGTTGTAGTGGCCTCCACCACCACCGCCGCCGTGCTGGAAGTGGCCACCACCACCGCCACCAGCATGCGGATAGGGAGCACCGCCACCGCCGCCACCGTGCTGGAGTTGGCCGCCGCCGCTGCCGTATGGACCGCCACGATAGCCCCCACCACCACCACCCTTGGGAGGGTTCTGAGAGGGTTTGGGAGGCCTGCGACCATGATAGGCGGCATTAGCAGAGGACTTGAAAGCGCCGGGACCAGTTCCTTGGAACAGCTCGACGCGTTGATCAAAGTTGGAGATCATGCCAAAGAGTTCATCGGTGGAGACAGGATCAACACGCACGTCAAGAGCGAATATGATGGGCTGATATTCCATGTCGAGGCCGACGATGATGAAGGAGATGAGCTCATCTTCGCCGATGGGTTTTCCTGCGGCCGCGAGTTCATCAGACAGCGCCCGCATCTGCCCAAAGTAGGCGGCGGCGCTGAGGGAACCCTTCTGGGCATTGGAGAGAGCAATACGGCAGTTGTTGACGCGAGACTTGGATTGAGCCGAGAACATGTTGGCTAGGGCAGACCAGATGGCATGAGAAGTCTCGAGAGAAGCAACCTGCACCAGGACCTCTTTGGAAAGGTTGCGGAGCAAGTAGGCTACGATTTGTTGATCTTGGATGAGCCATGGGGTATGGGCGGGGTTCGGACCGATCTGATCTTTCTCGTCTGAGGTTTTTGTGGTGATGGTTCTAGGTGGCTCGGGTAGGGTTTGGTCAAGATACCCATATAGACCGGCTCCCATGATCTGGGAGCGAGCTTGGGCTTGCCAGAGAATGTAATTGGTACGTGTGAGAGGCTCGGAGATGGTGTTGTTCAGGCCGGAGGAGATGAGTTGGCTGGAGGAGGTAGACATGGCGCCGGAGATGGGAAGGATGGGGGGGGCGGAAAAAAAGTTGTATGCTGGCGATGGGATGGAGGTGGTGATCGCTAGATGAGGAAGAGGGAGGCTCTGATTACTATGTTAGTTTTGTGTAAGCGTCTCTACCCTCGTACAGAGGGTCGCGTGGTGTTTATATTGATTGGGGAGAGACCCATCTCTCATAGGTTACAACCGTAGAGATATTACAGGAGGTTTTACAGGAGGGATAAGAGAGAATAACAAGATAAAAGATCCTACTCCTATAACAACCCTTGGCACACAAGGCAGCCGCACAAGGCAACGTACATGACAGAGTTTAAATGTTTAACAGAGACCTCTTCGTTCCATCCTATAATGTTGCTGAAATTAGCATTAGTTTAAAATTCCAATTGCAGTGTGTCATGACTGGATTGAAGTTCCTCTATTTGTTCCATCCTGTAATGCCGCCAAAATTAGCATGTTCAGAATTCCAATTATGACATCTTGAATGTATTTGCTATACTAGTGCCGACACTTGTAGCCGCACCATCGATTCACAACCTAAAACTGCTGCGGACACTTGAAATTCAATCCATGCTGCATTAGACTAAACTGGGGACGGGTTCTACCCTAGGCGTAGACATAGCACGTAATAAGCTGCGGCCTGGAAACTCGCTTAAGCTTAGAATCTGTATTTTTAACTGTCACCGAAATAGAAGCAAAGGCACGTACCTGTCCCAACTTTGGAGGGTCCGAATCGCGGTCGACACCCGTCGCCGCTCCCGTTGGGAGGGGGCGCGGGTCCATGGAGATGGAGGAGAAACCTCGATCTGGCTGGCGCCGGCTTTGAGCGGACCGAGAGCATCTCGAATAGAGGGTCCATATATAAAAATACCTAACTTTTAAACCGTATGAGGCAAAAAACATTGCTCCAACAGACGGTCCATATGCAAAAAAAATGGACTGCGGCCTCCTCGTGATGTAAAATAAAATACCTCGCAATGCAAATATATATCATCAGATGCATCTGGTCCAAAACCAGCCGCCGCCCGCGAATGCCCAACCGCCACTTCATTTCCTTTCCCGCATGTCCGCCCGCGCGCGACCCTCCCGGCCGCCGCCGTCCTCCGCCGTCCGGCGCCGCCATGTCCGATGTCGACGACCCCGCCGCCTTCTCCGCTGCCGCCGCAGCCGGTGGGTTGTCCCACGTGGCCGCCGCCGCTGCCATCTCGCCCGCAACCGCGGCCATGCCGCCGCCCCCCGCCCGCCGGCCCAGATTGGCGCTGCCCCGGCCGGTGGCCACCGCGCAGGCAGCGAAGTCGGCGAAGGGACGAGGAGGCAGCGTCAAACGGCCGGCCAACCGTAGCCGCAACCCAGCCGACAGTTCTACTCGGACGGCGAAGGTCTCTAAGGCGGCCGCGGCGGCTCGGGGCGACGACTCGCAGACGGTGCGGCCGACAGCCTCCTCCAGCAACCACATATCCATTCCTCAACATTCCCCGCCGCCACCGCCGGCCGTGGAGGAAGATGTGGCCACGCCGACGACCACCGCCTCCAACATGTTCGACGAAATGTCGCAGGTATAAATTTTCCGGTTGTGCTCTCGTTTGTTGTTTCAAATTTTTTGTGTTCTTGATTGTTCGTGCGTGCAATTGTAGTGTTGATGATGAAGCTTTCATGCACGCAACAAATGTGGCAAATGATGATTACATATATGAGTCACGAGAATATGAAACCCAATATGATGATGACAATCTTGATGTGGACGATGAGGGCTTCATTGTCCAGGGAAGAAGTGGAAATTATAGCACCACGGAGGATGTGTTGATATGCACCGCTTGGAAGAAAATCTCTCAAGATGCAAGCGTTGGAAGCGACCAAACGGTGAGCACCTATTGGAAACGCATCAAGGAGTATTTCGATGAACGCAACACAAGTGGTATCTTCCGTGCGAGCGACTCTCTACGCCAATGTTGGTCCACCATCAACGCTGAATGCTCAAAGTGGGCCGGTTGCTTGTCAAACGTTGCTCGCATGAACCCAAGTGGTTGCGGTGATAGTGATTTGGTAAATATTTCCTCTTTCTCCGTGGTGCCATGGGTGGTGCCATGGGAGGTGCCATGGGTGGTTATATGAACATGATTGGAGGTTCCATGTATGGTGCATTTGGCGGAAACATGGGAGGTGGCTTCGGTGGCAATATGGAAGGTGGCTTTGGCGGCATGGGAGGTGCTTTTGGCGGCAACATGATGGGTGGCTTGGGAGGTGGCTATGGCGGCAACATGAGTGGCATTGGAGGTGGATATGGCGGCAACATGGGACGCGATGAAGATGGTTTCGGTGGTGCTCACGGCACCGAGAGTTCACCGCTTGTTGAGAACGTCGACAAAGACAGTGGTGGAGATGATGATCGTACCATGGTTCAAAACACCGGTGGTGTTGATGACCCGCATGAGTAATATTCATGTGCATTTCAATTTCTAGAGCGAAAAACTTTGATTGAGACGATGCTCTTTTGGTAGACGAATTTGATACTATGATGGTGATGCACTTTTGATTGAAACTATGATGATGATGCACTTTATTTTCAAATTTTAGTTGCTATTTCAATGCAAAACCGCGGCTAAACAGTGGCTGGCAGCAGCCACGCGGCCGTTTTCATATTTTTTACATCTTCATTTTGGATCATCTATTGGAGTTGCAAATTTGGACCATCAATTTGAACCATCTATTGGAGTTGAGCTTTTTTCGAAGCCGCAAAACGCACTTTTTGACAGTCCAAATTTTACATCTCCGGTTTTGGATCGCCAAACTTTAAACAAATCTATTGAAGATGCTCTGAGGAGAGGAGGGTGTGGAGGTGGACGACTGCTAGGAGACGGAGGGAGACCACAGATCAACGGCCAGGAGGGTGTCCGACCCGCGTATTTGGGCTTTGGTTTTCTCTCCACAATAGATGAACGGGAAAGGGGAAGTGTAATAAGTAAGGGAACATCTCCGGTTGGAATTGGGCCTTCCGTGGAACAATTAGAGCATCTGAGCAACTCTAGCAGATTTCATAAACCTTCGTCCTTTAAAATCATTTTAAAGATACTGCAAAACGCTTTTACAATGTTCTGTTTTTAACCAAATGACATGTGTGTCAGTAGAATAGATTCCCTATAAATTGTTTCATGTCCCTGTAAAATAGCATAAAGCCCATAAAATCAACGCATACAGAGTCACACACACAGTATGAAGCGTGTGCACACAAGAAATAAGGATAGATAGGGGTGTTGGAGAACGTAGTAATTTCAAAAAAAATCCTACGCACGCGCAGGATCATGGTGATGCATAGCAACGAGAGGGGAGAGTGCTGTCTACGTACCCTCGTAGACTGTTCGCGAAAGCGTTATATCAACGCGGTTGATGTAGTCGTACGTCTTTACGATCCAACCGATCCAAGTACCGAAAGCACGGCACCTTCGAGTTCTGCACACGTTTGGCTCGGTGACGTCCTCGCCTTCTCGATCCAGCAAGAGGGGCGAAGTAGTAGATGAGTTCCGGCAGCACGACGGCGTGGTGACGGTGTTGGTGAAGAACAATCTTCGCAGGGCTTCGCCTAAGCACTACGAAAACTATGACGGAGGATAAACTAGAGGGGACGGGGTTGCCAGCACACGGTTTGGTATTTCTTGATGTGTCTTTGGTGCTAGCCATGCCCCTTTATTTATATGTTGAGCACTGGGGTCAAAACTTGGAGCAAAAGCCTCCTCAAAGTCGGTTTCACCCGAAAGGCAAGAGTCCTTCTCGGACTCCAGGACCAAACGCCACAATCCTTGGCGTCTGGCCCAGACGCCATGGGCCTCGGCGTCTGGTCCAGGGCCAGACGCCAGGGTCTCCGGCGTTTGCCCCCCTGGCCTCCGCAAAACTCCTTTTGCACCGACTTATAGCCCCGTGGGCCTGACCCCTTGGCCTAACCATATCATCCAATATATGAATCTTTACCTCCGGACCATTTCGTAGCTCCTCGTTATGTCCGTGATCTCATCCGGGACTCCGAACAACATTCGGTCACCAACATACATAACTCATATAATACTATATCGTCAACGAACGTTTAAGCGTGCGAACCCTACGGGTTCGAGAACTATGTAGACATGACCGAGACACCTCTCTGGTCAATAAACCAATAGCGGAACCTGGATGCCCATATTGGCTCCTACATATTCTACGAAGATCTTTATCGGTCGAACCGCATAACAACATACGTTGTTCCCTTTGTCATCGGTATGTTACTTGCCCAAGATTCGATCGTCGGTATCTCAATACCTAGTTCAATCTCGTTACCGGCAAGTCTCTTTACTCGTTTCGTAATACATCATCCCGCAACTAACTCATGAGTTGCAATGCTTGCAAGGCTTATAGTGATGTGCATTACCGAGTGGGCCCAGAGATACCTCTCCGACAATCGGAGTGACAAATCCTAATCTCGAAATATGCCAACCCAACAAGTACCTTCGGAGACACCTGTAGAGCACCTTTATAATCACCCGGTTACGTTGTGACGTTTGGTGGCACACAAAGTGTTCCTTCGGTAAACGGGAGTTGCATAATCTCATAGTCATAGGAACATGTATAAGTCATGAAGAAAGCAATAGCAACAAACTAAATGATCAAGTGCTAAGCTAACGGAATGGGTCAAGTCAATCACATCATTCTCCTAATGATGTGATCCCGTTAATCAAATGACAACTCATGTCAATGGCTAGGAAACGTAACCATCTTTGATCAACGGGCTAGTCAACTAGAGGCATACTAGTGACACTCTGTTTGTCTATGTATTCACACATGTATTATGTTTCCGGTTTATACAATTCTAGCATGAATAATAAACATTTATCATGATATAAGGAAATAAATAATAACTTTATTATTGCCTCTAGGGCATATTTCCTTCACCTCCCGGGGGGTTCCGGTAACCTCCCGGTACTCCGGTAAAATCCCGATTTCACCCGAAACACTTCCGATATCCAAACATAGGCTTCCAATATATCAATCTTCATGTCTCATCCATTTAGAGACACCTCGTCATGTCCGTGATCACATCCGGGACTCCGAACAACCTTCGGTACATCAAAACATATAAACTCATAATATAACTATCATCGAAACGTTAAGCGTGCGGACCCTACGGGTTCGAGAACTATGTAGACATGACCGAGACACGCCTCCGGTCAATAACCAATAGCAAAACCTGGATGCTCATATTGGCTCCCACATATTCTATGAAGATCTTTATCGGCAATATGCCCTAGAGGCAAATATGCCCTAGAGGAAATAATAAAGTTATTATTTATTTCCTTATATCATGATAAATGTTTATTATTAATGCTAGAATTGTATTAACCGGAAACATAATACATCGGTGAATACATAGACAAACAGTATGTCACTAGTATGCCTCTACTTGACTAGCTCGTTGATCAAAGATGGTTAAGTTTTCTAGCCATTGACATGGGTTGTCATTTGATTAACGGGGTCACATCATTAGGAGAATGATGTGATTGACTTGACCCATTCCGTTAGCTTGGCACCCGATCGTTTAGTATGTTGCTATTGCTTTCTTCATGACTTATACATGTTCCTATGACTATGAGATTATGCAACTCCCGTTTACCGGAGGAACACTTTGTGTGCTACCAAACGTCACAACATAACTGGGTGATTATAAAGGTGCTCTACAGGTGTCTCCGAAGGTACTTGTTGGGTTGGCGTATTTCGAGATTAGGATTTGTCACTCCGATTGTCGGAGAGGTATCTCTGGGCCCTCTCGGTAATGCACATCACTTAAGCCTTGCAAGCATTGCAACTAATGAGTTAGTTGCGGACTGATGTATTACGGAACGAGTAAAGAGACTTGTCGGTAACGAGATTGAACTAGGTATTGAGATACCGACGATCGAATCTCGGGCAAGTAACATACCGATGACAAAGGGAACAACGTATGTTGTTATGCGGTCTGACCGATAAAGATCTTCGTATAATATGTGGGAGCCAATATGAACATCCAGGTTTCGCTATTGGTTATTGACCAGAGGCGTGTCTCGGTCATGTCTACATAGTTCTTAAACCCGTAGGGTCCGCACACTTAACGTTTCGATGACAGTTATATTATGAGTTTATATGTTTTGATGTACCGAAGGTTGTTCGGAGTCCCGGATGTGATCACCGACATGACGAAGAGTCTTGAAATGGTCGAGACATGAAGATTGATATATTGGAAGCCTATGTTTGGATATCGGAAGTGTTCCGGGTGAAATCAGGATTTTACCGGAGTACCGGGAGGTTACCGGAACCCCCCAGGAGGTTAATGGGCCATAGTGGGCTTTAGTGGAAGAGAGGAGAGGCGGCCAGGGCAAGGGCCGCGCGCCCCTCCCCCTAGTCCGGATAGGACAAGTAGAGGGGGGCGGCGCCCGCCTTTCCTTCTTCTCCTCCACCTCTTTCCCCCCAAGTCCTAATCCAACTAGGAAAAGGGAGGGAGTCCTACTCCCGGTGGGAGTAGAACTCCTCCTGGCGCGCCCCCTCTCCTGGCCGGCCGCACCCCCCTTGCTCCTTTATATACGGGGGCAGGGGGCACCCCAAAGACACAACAATTGATCGTTTGATCTTTTAGCCGTGTGCGGTGCCCCCTCCACCATAGTGCACCTCGATAATACTGTAGCGGTGCTTAGGCGAAGCCCTATGTTGGTAGAACATCATCATCGTCACCACGCCGTCGTGCTGACGAAACTCTCCCTCAACACTCATCTGGATCGGAGTTTGAGGGACGTCATCGGGCTGAACATGTGCTGAACTCGGAGGTGTCGTGCATTCGGTACTTGATCGGTCAGTGAAGATGTACGACTACATCAACCGTGTTGTGCTAACGCTTCCGCTTTTGGTCTACGAGGGTACGTGGACAACACTCTCCCCTCTCGTTGCTATGCATCACCATGATCTTGCGTGTGCGTAGAAATTTTTTTGAAATTACTACATTCCCCAACAACTAGTTCATCCTCAGCCCACCCCGAGGCCAATCCACCACAAAGCAGGAGTAGGGTATTACACCGCAAGGTGGCCTGAACCTGGGTAAATTTCCTTGTTCCATTTCCTTCCAGTTCATCGAGCTAGGCCGTGAGATCGACGGGTAGGCAGACTGGGGAGGTTGAGTCCTTCGCACGCACCTCAGAGTTCGAATCTATCCAGGGTCTGTGGAGCCCCGAATCTGACATTTGGCGCGCTAGGTAGGGGTGCGTCGGAGCCTCTCTTCCTTCGGTCAATTCGCTACTTTTTCGCCGTCCCCATGGCTGATGCTCGTCGAGTTCGTGCTGAGCGTCGGGCCGCCCGTGTCGCCTAGACGGCGCCTGTAGGTGACGGCGCTCCCTGCCGATCCCCATCGCCTGCGGCTAATGCTGCCACCGGCCCCGCGGCCCATGAGCAGCAAGCTTCGTCGCTGCAGCCTTCTATGCGACATTATGGGCACACCGCCACTCTATCGCTCACTACGACAGCTGCTTCGTCTTCTCATGCTCGTCGCGGGCCGGCAAACGCGCAGGCTGCGCTGCTCATGGCACGCGAGCTCCTTTGCTACCGCCCGACCAATGACTGAAGGAAATATGCCCTAGAGGCAATAATAAATTTATTATTTATTTCCTTATTTCATGATAAATGTTTATTATTCGTGCTAGAATTGTATTAACCGGAAACATAATACAGGTGTGAATACATAGACAAACATAGTTTCACTTGTGTGCCTCTACTTGACTAGCTCATTGATCAAAGATGATTAAGTTTCCTAGCCATAGACATGAGTTGTTATTTGATAAACGGGATCACATCATTAGGAGAATGATGTGATTGACTTAACCCATTTCGTTAGCTTAGCACTTGATCATTTTAGTTTACCGCTATTGCTTTCTTCATGACTTATACATGTTCCTATGACTATGAGATCATGCAACTCCCAAATACCGGAGGAACACTTTGTGTGCTACCAAACATCACAACATAACTGGATGATTATAAAGGTGCTCTACAGGTGTCTCCGATGGTGTTCATGGATTTGGCATAGATCAAGAATAGGATTTGTCACTCCGATTGTCGGAGAGGTATCTCTGGGCCCTCTCGGTAATGCACATCATTATAAGCCTTTCAAGCAATGTGACTAATGAATTAGTTGCGGGATGTTGCATTACGGAATGATTAAAGAGACTTGCCGGTAATGAGATTGAACTAGGTATTGAGATACTGACGATCGAATCTCGGGCAAGTAACATACCGATGACAAAGGGAACAACGTATGTTGTTATGCGGTTTGACCGATAAAGATCTTCGTAGAATATGTAGGAACCAATATGAGCATCCAGGTTCCGCTATTGGTTATTGACCGGATATGTGTCTCGGTCATGTCTACATAGTTCTCGAACCCGTAGGGTTTGCACGCTTAAAGTTCTGTGACGATCCGTATTATGAGTTTTTGTGTTTTGATGTATCGATGGTAGTTCGGAGTCCCGGATATGATAACGGACATGACGAGGAGTCTCAAAATGGTCGAGACGTAAAGATCAATATATTGGATGACTATGTTCGGATACTGGAAAGGTTTCGGACATTTACAGGAGTACCTGGGGGTTACCGGAACCCCCCGGGGAGTATATTGGGCCTAATGGGCCTTAGTGGGAGAAGAGGAGGGCAGCCAAGGGCAGCCGCGCGCCCCCTCCCCCTCTAGTCCGAATTGGACAAGGAGGGGGTGGCGCCCCCCTTTCCTTCTCTCTTCTCTCCGTTCCTTCTCCTCTCCTACTCCAACTAGGAAAAGAGGGAGTCCTACTCCCGGTGGGAGTAGGACTCCCCCCTTGGCGCGCCCTCCTCCTTGGTCGGCCGCCTCACCCCTAGCTCCTTTATATACGGGGGAAGGGGGCACCCCATAGACACAACAATTGATCTGTTGATCTCTTAGCCGTGTGCGGTGCCCTCCTCCACCATAATCCACCTCGGTTATATTGTAGCGGTTCTTAGGAGAAGCCCTACGTCGGTAGCTTCATCAACATCATCACCACACCATCGTGCTGACGAAACTCTTCCCCGATCTCTACTGGATCGTGAGTTCGTGGGACGTCACCGAGCTGAACGTGTGCTGAACACGAAGGTGTCGTACGTTCGATGCTGAGGATCGGTCGATCATGAAGACGTAGGACTACATCAACCGCGTTGTTATAACACTTCTGCTTAACGGTCTACGAGGGTACGTGGACGACACTCTCCCCTCTCATTGCTATGCATCACCATGATCTTGCGTGTGCGTAGGATTTTTTTTGAAATTACTACGTTCCCCAACAGTGGCATCCGAGCCCGATTTATGCGTAGATGTTATATGCACGAGTAGAACACAAGTGAGTTGTGGGCGATAAAGTCATACTGCTTACCGGCATGTCATACTTTGGTTCGGCAGTATTGTTGGATGAAGCGGCCCGGACCGATATTACGCATACGCTTACGCGAGACTGGTTCTACCGACGTGCTTTGCACACAGGTGGCTGGCGAGTGTCAGTTTCTCCAACTGTAGTTGAACCGAGTCTGGCTACGCCCGGTCCTTGAGAAGGTTAAAACAACACTAACTTGACAAATTATCATTGTGGTTTTGATGTGTAGGTAAGAACGATTCTTGCTCAGCCCGTAGCAGCCACGTAAAACTTGCAACAACAAAGTAGAGGACGTCTAACTTGTTTTTGCAGGGCATGCTGTGATGTGATATGGTCAAGACATGATGTTATATTTATTGTATGAGATGAACATGTTTTGTAACAGAGTTATCGGCAACTGGCAGGAGCCATATGGTTGTCGCTTTATTGTATGCAATGTAATCGCCCTATAATTGCTTTACTTTATCACTAAGCGGTAGCGGTAGCGATAGTCGTAGAAGCAATAGTTGGAGAGACGACAATGATGATACGATGAAGATCAAGGTGTTGCACCGGTGACGATGGTGATCGTGCCGGTGCTTTGGAGATGGAGATCAAAGGCACAAGATGATGATGGCCATATCATATCACTTATATTGATTGCATGTGATGTTTATCCTTTATGCATCTTATTCTGCTTTGTTTGAAGGTAGCATTATAAGATGATCTCTCACTAAATTTCAAGGTAAAAGTGTTCTCCCTGAGTATTCACCGTTGCCAAAGTTCGTCGTGCCGAGACACCACGTGATGATCGGGTGTGATAAGCTCAACGTTCATCTACAACGGGTGTAAGACAGTTTTACACACGCAGAATACTTGGGTTAAACTTAACGAGCCTAGCATATGCAGATATGGCCTCGGAACACTGAGACCGAAAGGTCGAGTGTGAATCATATAGTAGATATGATCAACATAGTGATGTTCACCATTGAAAACTACTCCATTTCACGTGATGATCGGTTATGGTTTAGTTGATATGGATCACGTGATCACTTAGATGATTAGAGGGATGTCTATCTAAGTGGGAGTTCTTAAGTAATATGATTAATTGAACTTAAATTTATCATGAACTTAGTACCTGATAGTATTTTGCTTGTCTATGTTATTGTAGATAGATGGCCTGTGCTGTTGTTCCGTTGAATTTTAATGCGTTCCTTGAGAAAGCAAAGTTGAAAGATGATGGTAGCAATTACACGGACTGGGTCCGTAACTTGAGGATTATCCTCATTGCTGCACAGAAGAATTACGTCCTGGAAGCACCCCTAGGTGCCAAACCCGCTGCAGGAGCAACGCCAGATGTTATGAACGTCTGGCAGAGCAAAGCTAATGACTACTCAATAGTTCAGTGTGCCATGCTTTACGGCTTAGAATTGGGACTTCAACGACGTTTTGAACATCATGGAGCATATGAGATGTTCCAGGAGTTGAAGTTAATATTTCAAGCAAATGCCCGGATTAAGAGATATGAAGTCTCCAATAAGTTCTACAGCTGCAAGATGGAGGAGAGTAGTTCTGTTAGTGAACATATACTCAGAATGTCTAGGTACCATAATCACTTGACTCAGCTGGGAGTTAATCTTCCGGTTGATAGTGTCATTGTCAGAGTTCTTCAATCACTGCCACCAAGCTACAAGAGCTTCATGATGAACTATAATATGCAAGGGATGGATAAGACGATTCCCGAGCTCTTCGTAATGCTAAAGGCTGCGGAGGTTGAAATCAAGAAGGAGCATCAATTGTTGATAGTCAACAAGACCACCGGTTTCAAGAAAAAGGGTAAAGGGAATAAGAAAGGGAACTTCAAGATGAACGGCAAACAAGTTGCTGCTCAAGAGAAGAAACCCAAGTTTGGACCTAAGCCTGAGACTGAGTGCTTCTACTGCAAAGGGACTGGTCACTGGAAGCGGAACTGCCCCAAGTATTTGGCGGATAGGAAGGATGGCAAGGTGAATAAAGGTATATGTGATATACATATTATTGATGTGTACCTTACTTGAGCTCGCAGTAGCACCTGGGTATTTGATACTGGTTCTGTTGCTAATATTTGCAACTCAAAACAGGTACTATGGATTAAGCGAAGAGTGGCTAAGAATGAGGTGACGATGCGCGTGGGAAATGGCTCCAAAGTCGATGTGATCTCCGTCGGCACGCTACCTCTACATCTACCTTCGGGATTAGTTTTAGACCTAAATAATTTTTATTTGGTGCCAGCGTTAAGCATGAACATTATATCTGGATCTTGTTTGATGCGAGACGGTTATTCATTTAAATCTAAGAATAATGGTTGTTCTATTTATATGAGTAATATCTTTTATGGTCATGCACCCTTAAAGAGTGGTCTATTGTGTTGAATCTCGATAGTAGTGATACACATATTCCTAATGTTGAAGCCAAAAGATGCAGAGTTGATAATGATAGTGCAACTTATTTGTGGCACTGCCGTTTGGGTCATATTGGTGTAAAGCGCATGAAGAAACTCCATACTGATGGACTTCTGGAATCACTTGATTATGAATCACTTGGTACTTGCGAACCATGCCTCATGGGCAAGATGACTAAAACGCCGTTCTCCGGAACAATGGAGCGAGCAACAGACTTGTTGGAAATCATACATACTGATGTATGTGGTCCGATGAATGTTGAGGCTCGCGGCAGGTATCGTTATTTTCTCACCTTCACAGATGATTTGAGCAGATATGGGTATATCTACTTAATGAAACATAAGTCTAAAACATCTAAAAAGTTCAAAGAATTTTAGAGTGAAGTGGAAAATCATCATAACAAGAAAATAAAGTTTCTATGGTCTGATTGTGGAGGAGAATATTTGAGTTACGACTTTGGTCTACATTTGAAACAATGTGGAATAGTTTCACAACTCACGCCACCCGGAACACCATAGCGTAATGGTGTGTCCGAACATCGTAATCGTACTTTACTAGATATGGTGTGATCTATGATGTCTCTTACTGATTTACCGTTATCGTTTTGGGGTTGTGCTTTAGAGACAGTTGCATTCATGTTAAATAGGGCACCATCAAAATCCGTTGAGACGACGCCTTATGAACTGTGGTTTGGCAATAAACCAAAGTTGTCGTTTCTTAAAGTTTGGGGCTGCGATGCTTATGTGAAAAAGCTTCAACCTGATAAGCTCGAACCCAAATCGGAGAAATGTGTCTTCATAGGATACCCAAAGGAGACTGTTTGGTACACCTTCTATCACAGATCCGAAGGCAAGACATTTGTTGCTAAGAATGGATCCTTTCTAGAGAAGGAGTTTCTCTCGAAAGAAATGAGTGGGAGGAAAGTATAACTTGATGAGGTAACTGTACCTGCTCCCTTATTGGAGAGTAGTTCATCACAGAAAATGGTTCCTGTGACACCTACACCAATTAGTGAGTAAGATAATGATGATGATCATGAACCTTCAGATCAAGTTACTACTGAACCTCGTAGATCAACCAGAGTAAGATCCGCACCAGAGTGATATGGTAATCCTGTTCTGGAGGTCATTTTACTTGATCATGACGAACCTACGAACTATGAGGAAGCTATGATGAGCCCAGATTCCACAAAATGGCTTGAAGCCATGAAATCTGAGATGGGATCCATGTATGAGAACAAAGTGTGGAATTTGGTTGACTTGCCAGATGATCGGCAAGCCATCGAGAATAAATGGATCTTTAAGAAGAAGACTGACGCTGACGGTACAAAGCTCGACTTGTTGCAAAAGGTTTTCGACAAGTTCAAGGAGTTGACTATGATGAGACCTTCTCACCTGTTGCGATGCTTAAGTCCGTCCGAATCATGTTAGGAATTGCCGCATTTTATTATGAAATTTGGCAAATGGATGTAAAGACTACATTCCTAAATGGATTTCTGGAAGAAGAGTTGTATATGATGCAACCTGAAGGTTTTACCGATCCAAAGGGTACTAACAAAGTGTGCAAGCTCGAGCGATCCATTTATGGACTGGTGCAAGCCTCTCGGAGTTGGAATAAATGCTTTGATAGTGTGATCAAAGCATATGGTTTTATACAGACTTTTGGAGAAGCCTGTATTTACAGGAAAGTGAGTGGGAGCTCTGTAGCATTTCTAATATTATATGTGGATGACATATTGTTGATTGGAAATGATATAGAATTTCTGGATAGCATAAAGGGATACTTGAATAAGATTTCTTCAATGAAAGACTTCGGTGAAGCTGCTTATATATTAGGCATCAAGATTTATAGAGATAGATCAAGACGCTTAATTGGACTTTCACAAAGCACATACCTTGATAAAGTTTTGAAGAAGTTCAAAATGGATCAAGCTAAGAAAGGGTTCTTGCCTGTGTTACAAGGTGTGAAGTTGAGTAAGACTCAATGCCCGACCACTGTAGAAGATAGAGAGAAAATGAAAAGTGTTCCCTATGCTTCAGCCATAGGCTCTGTCATGTATGCAATGCTGTGTACCAAACCTGATGTGTGCCTTGCTATTAGTTTAGCAGGGAGGTACCAAAGTAATCAAGGAGTGGATCACTGGACAGCGGTCAAGAACATCCTGAAATACCTAAAAAGGACTAAGGATATGTTTCTCGTTTATGGAGGTGACAAAGAGCTCGTCGTAAATGGTTACGTCGATGCAGACTTTGACACTGATCCGGACGATTCTAAATCGCAAACCAGATACGTGTTTATATTGAATGGTGGAGCTGTTAGTTGGAGCAGTTCTAAAAAAAGCGTTGTGGCGGGATCTACGTGTGAAGCAGAGTACATAGCTGCTTCGGAAGCAGCAAATGAAGGAGTCTGGATGAAGGAGTTCATATCCGATCTAGGTGTCATACCTAGTGCATCGGGTCCAATGAAAAATCTTTTGTGACAATACTGGTGCAATTGCCTTGGCGAAGGAATCCAGATTTCACAAGAGAACCAAGCACATCAAGAGATGCTTCAATTCCATCCAGGATCAAGTCCAGGTGGGACACATAGAGATATGCAAGATACATATGGATCTGAATGTTGCAGACCCGCTGACTAAGCCTCTTCCACGAGCAAAACATGATCAACACCAAGACTCCATGGGTGTTAGAATCATTACTGTGTACTCTAGATTATTGACTCTAGTGCAAGTGGGAGACTGAAGGAAATATGCCCTAGAGGCAATAATAAAGTTATTATTTATTTCCTTATTTGATGATAAATGTTTATTATTCATGCTAGAATTTTATTAACTGGAAACATAATACATGTGTGAATACATAGGCAAACATAGTGTCACTAGTGTGCATCTACTTGACTAGCTCATTGATCAAAGATGGTTAATTTTCCTAGCCATAGACATGAGTTGTTATTTGATCAACGGGATCACATCATTAGGAGAATGACGTGATTGACTTGACCCATTTCGTTAGCTTAGCACTTGATCGTTTTAGTTTACTACTATTGCTTTCTTCATGACTTATACATGTTCCTATGACTATGGGATTATGCAACTCCCGAATACCGAAGGAACTCTTTGTGTGCTACCAAACGTCACAACGTAACTGGGTGATTATAAAGGTGCTCTACAGGTGTCTCCGATGGTGTTCGTGGATTTGGCATAGATTAAGAATAGGATTTGTCACTCCGATTGTCGAAGAGGTATCTCTGGGCCCTCTCGGTAATGCACATCATTATAAGCCTTGCAAGCAATGTGGCTAATGAGTTAGTTGAGGGATGTTGAATTACAGAACGAGTAAAGGGAGTTGCCGGTAACGAGATTGAACTAGGTATTGAGATACCGACGATCGAATCTCGGGCAAGTAACATACCGATGGCAAAGGGAACAACGTATGTTGTTATGCGGTTTGATCGATAAAGATCTTCGTAGAATATGTAGGAACCAATATGAGCATCCAGGTTCCGCTATTGGTTATTGACCGGAGACGTGTCTCGGTCATGTTTACATAGTTCTCAAACCCGTAGGGTCCGCACGCTTAAAGTTCTGTGACAATCGGTATTATGATTTTTTGTGTTTTGATGTACTGAAGGTAGTTCGGAGTCCCAGATATGATCACGGACATGACGAGGAGTCTCGAAATGATCGAGACTTAAAGATCGATATATTGGATGACTATGTTCGGATACCGGAAAGGTTCCGGGAGGTTTCAGACATTTACCAGAGTACCGGGGGGTTACCGGAACCCCCCGGGGAGTATATTGGGCCTAATGGGCCTTAGTGGGAGAAGAGGACGGGCAGCCAAGGGCAACCGCGCGCCCCCTCCCCCTCTAGTCCGAATTGGACAAGGAGGAGGCGGTGCCCCCCTTTTCTTCTCTCTTCTCTCCCTTCCTTCTCCTCTCCTACTCCAACTAGGAAAAGAGGGAGTGAAAGTGTGTTATATCGACTAGAGGGGGGTGAATAGGCGATTTTTATGAAATTCTTCACTGAGGAATTTGCCGGTGAGAAAATTCCTTAGCGAAGAAATACTAGCAGTGAAATAAGTACTCAAAAGTAAACATAACAGAATAAAAGCATAGTCATCATGATGAAATGAAGACAGGCACAGAGTACAGGAAGCGTAAGCACAGGATAACACAGGATGAAGACAAACAGACTGAAGAAATTGAACTGAGGAAATTGAGAAAGTCTTCAGTCAAAGTCTTCAAACACAGATATGAACAAACACACAACACAATTATGAGGAAATGAAAGAGTTGAGGGAATAGAACCAGTAAGCTTGGTGAAGACAATGATTTGGTAGACCAGTTCCAACTGTTGTCTCAGTTGTACGTCTGGTTGGAGCGGTTGAGTATTTAAACTCGAGGACACACAGTCCCGGACACCCAGTCCTGAACACGCAGGTCAGGACACCAAGTCCTCACCGTATTCTCCTTGAACTAAGGTCACACAGACCTCGTCCAATCACTCGTGGTAAGTCTTCAGGTGACTTCCGAACCTTCACAAACTTGGTCACTCGGCGATCCACAATTCCTCTTGGTAACCGTCTGGAAGAAGCACAGTCTTCAAAGGTAACAAGCGTCAGATCCACGCAGGATCAATCTCTTCAGTGATGCTCAATCACTTGGGGACTGTAGGTGTTTGGGTTTGGGTTTTTCCTCGCTTGATGATTTTCGCTCAAAGTCCTCGGAGGATGGGTTGCTCTCAAATGACAAGTGTTAGTTTCTCTTGGAGCAGCCAACCAGCTAGTAGTTGTAGGGGGCGGCTATTTATAGCCTAGGGAGCAGCCCGACATGATAAGACATAAATGCCCTTCAATGATATGACCGTTAGGTGGATAGATATTTTGGGACAGCTGGCGCATAGCACAGCAACGGTCAGAATTTTGAGTAGCAAAATCCTCAGGGCTATCATGTTCCTCATTGTGTAGACAATCCGCACTAGCGAATTTCTAACTCCTCAGCCAGAAAAAATTCCTCAGAGACCAGAAGAACTTCGTCTCTGTCACTGAAGAATATGACTGGACTGTATGAGATTTCCAATGGCTTCACTCGAAGGGATTGGTAGGTGTAGGATTTTGAGTTGAGCATCACATGGAAATTTTTCCTTAGTATTTCCTCGACCCCCTTTAACAGTACGGTGTTTCCTATGACTCAAGAAAGAGAAAATGAAACTACCAAAACAAAAGTCTTCACGCTTCATGTTCCTCGAATGAATACCAAGTCTTCAAGGTCACACCAATTTCTTCACTTTCGAAGTCTTCAGAAAGTCTTCAGAAATCCAAAGTCTTCAGTCGAAGAACTTCATTTTTAGGGGTCGACTTTCTCTGTAAATATCAAACTCCTCATAGACTTATAGACCTGTGTACACTCACAAACGCATTAGTCCCTTAACCTATAAGTCTTCAATACACCAAAATCACTAAGGGTCACTAGATGCACTTACAATCTCCCCCTTTTTGGTGATTGATGACAATATAGGTTAAGTTTTCAATGGGGATAAACATATGAAGTGTAAATACTGATATTGAGGAATTTGATTGCAATATATAGAAGAACTCCCCCTGAAGATGTGCATAGTGTGGAACTTGCTTTTGAAGCAATGCACACTTGAAGGGTTGAATCATGGAGATCTCCCCTATATCTTGTAATTCATACACGCAATTGACATATAACAGTGAAGAATTTGAAATGCATGATGAAATATGGTGACTGATGTAATTCGGCATGTGTGCATTAACATATATGAGGAACAAGCATGCAGAAAAACATAGTAAAAGTATCAGAGCACCATCGGGTTTAAGTTTACAACTCGATCCAATAAAGTCTCAGAAGAACGAGAGTTGTAACTTAAAAAGAAACGCCCATATAGAAAGACCCGCTTGAAGACTAACTCAAAATTCTCCCCCTTTGTTATCAAATGACCAAAAGGATCGAATATGAGGACTAACGCCCCTGAAGAATATCAAGTTGATGAAGGAGCGCCAGATGTTGGGGTCGTTTGTCGTAGTAGGGCCTGCCGCAATGTCGTCCAAGTCTTCATTCTCATCAGTGTCGCGCGATGAAGAATATGAGCTGGCCACAAAGGAGGGAACCTTGACCTTCTTGAATTTCTTCAGTGGAGGTGCAGACCAGTGAAAATCTTCCTTGAGACCCATTTTCTTCAGATCTTCTTCACCATACAGATGTGACAGTATTGCCCAGGTGCGACCGAAGACTTCATGGAGATAGTAATGGTTTTTCTTCACTGCATTGTGTGTAGCAGTCATGTTGTGAAGAAATGAACCAAACTGACATTTAACCCATTTATGATTTCGATCCAGCTTCTGGTGAAGACTAAGCAGAAGCTCACGGTCAGTCATCACACGAGTAGCAGTGGCTTGAGGAGTAGACTTGGGTGCATTGGCAGAGTCATGTGTGGCAGAGTCATCATTGGTGGAATAAGAGGCAGCTTTGCGAAACTGTCCATCCAATGGATGAATGCCTTCATCTATAACAGCTGGTGCCTTGCCCTTTTCATCAACCGAGGAATAGGTCCGCTTGAGGACTTCAATTGGGGGCAAGTAGCTGAGGTGATTCTGAAAATCAACTTTATAGTTGAGTGAAGACCTTGTCCTGAGGAATCTCATAATCCAAGGTGCATAAGGCTTCGGCTCAAACGGAGACAGTGCAACATTTGCCAGAGTCCTCATGAAGAAATCATGATAATTGACAGGAATGCCATGAACAATATTGAATACCAGATTCTTCATGATGCCAACAATTTCCTCATCAGATGAGTCATGGCCTTTGATAGGACTCATTGTCCTCGTAAGAATATGATAGACAGTTCTGGGCACATAAAGTAATTCCTTCACGAGGAATTTGGTTCGCGGGTCCTGACCTGGCTTCAAAGGTTTCATCAGAACTTGCATGCAGTGATTTGTAAGCTCAGGTTCACTGTAGATGCAATGAGCTTCTTCAAGGGGAGGACTGAGTGGTAAGGCACGAAGCAATTCAGTAGCTGGTGCTGTGTAGTGAGTGTTTTCAGACATCCAGTCTAGCACCCATGAATTCACATCTTCAGAATCTCCTGTGATGTGCAGCGTCGCATAAAATTGAAGAATCAGTTCTTCATTCCAATCACAGATGTCAGAGCAAAAGTTTAACAGTCCAGCATCATGAAGAACACTGAGGACTGGCACGAAACACGGCAAAGATTCCATATCCACACGAGGAATGTGCTCATAGTAGAAGATTTTCTCTTTGTTGAACAACACTGAGGAATAGAAATTTGCTTGACTAGCAATCCAGAAACGCCTCTTCCTTATACGAGCAGAATCATATGGGTTGTAGTCTTTGAAGAATACGTGCTCGCCGAAGAAATCATCAGCCTTGAACTTTTGCTTGCGTGAGAATGGATCCTTTGGCTTAAGCAGAGGAGTGTCAGTGAGTTGCATCACGACCTCAGGAATCGCAATCTCAGGTTCTTCAGGCTGAGGAATTTCTGGTTCCTCTTTAGTGGCAGTCTGTGTCTTCAGATGTTCAGCAGCAGCAGTTTCTTCAGCACTAGTGGCTGGAATTTCCTCACGTACAGATGAAGTGGGGTGAGTTTCTTCAGAGCCCATTTGAACAGTTTGTGCAGGGGACTGAGGTATTTGGTGCAACGGTGTGAACATTGGAGAGGTTGGATGCTGACTTTCCCATAATTCATCACTCATCACTAGTGTGGAGCAGCCAACGTCCACATCTTCATCTTCCATTTCTTCAACGCCAGCCTCTTCAGCTGTGAACTGAGGCATAGGCGAGGAGATAACAGGTGTTGAAGGGACCGCATCCACTTCAATTTCTTCATCAATCTGCTCTGACGAAGCAGCAGAATGATTTTCTTCATCTGATCCGCTAGGGATCTCATATTCTTCACCAAAAGGAACAAGATCCTTTGATGGCATGGTTGAGATTGGAACAACATCAATGGGATTAGCAAATGAACTGGTCAAAGGCTTCATCTTCTTCGGAGCTGAAGAATCTGAAGTAGCTGATGCTTTCCTTTTCTTCACTGTTGCACGCTCTGCAGCCTTGGTCTTCTTCACATCTGATGCAGCTGGAAGGATCGGAGTTGGTGTTGGCGCAGGAGAAGCAGAGGAATCTGGTTGATTTTCTTCAGGCACAACTGATGCCGTTTCCCTGATTTCTTCAGTTTCTTTAAGCGCACCACTAGTGGATGCCCTGACAATTTCTTCAGCGACTAGAATGCAGTCATCAGCCCTGGAACTCACATTTTCTTCAACAGCCTGATTTTCATCAGCGGTGTTGGCATGTTCTTCAGTCAGCTGAGCAGATGCTTCAGCCTGAGGAATTTCTTGTTGTGTTGGGGCAGCAACATTGGAAGTGAAGTTATCAACAAGTCTTACAAAACAAACCTTGGCTCCAAGCCAATCAGCACGGTATGCGTCAAATTCATCACTGAGTTTATTGATCTCAGTTTGAATAACGACAAGTTCTTCAGTTGTCATAGAGACAATGTTTTTCTTCAGATAGCGCTCCTTGTACTGCGCTTTCTTGATCTGCCTGGCGTTCTCAAATTTCCATTTTTCTTCTTGAATGAAGTGGGTCAGCATGTGACTTTGGCCAGGAGTCAGCTTGAAATCAGGCATGGGAGTGTTGGGGTTCTTGTGTCAAACATCAATGTATTCGAGGATCAACTTGGGATCCAAAAGAAGTGGCACATCTGTTCCCTTGGCTCTAGCGGCCCTTACTTGCCTATCTCTGATGATTTCAGCAAGTTCATCATCATCAGCTTTGTCTTCTTCAGATGGCACTTGGAAGGCGACCTGCTTCTTCTAAGGACTAGGGCGAGGACCTCGTCCAGCAGTGGCCTTTGTCTTCATAGAGAGGGTCCTGTTGAAGAATTTGGTGTAGCTGAGGAACTAGCTGAAGCTCCTGAGGCAATTGAGACGCCTGTGGTCCTTTGACACGTGGCGAGATGCACAGGTGCAGAGGACTTTGTCGGAGCAGCCGAAGACTTTGGCGGAGGAGCTGAGGACTTTTGAGGAATAGGAGCAACATGAGGAAATGGCCGTGAGGGCTTTGAGGTTTCTGGCCGTGAGCGCATTGCTAAGGAACTTGGCCTTGAGGGCACTGTTGGTGAAGCACTTGGCTTACGCGCAGGCTTCTTTGACATAGCCTTCTTTGGCTTGACAGCAGAGGCCTCAACAGAGGCAGCAGCAGCAGAGTCTTCATTGAATTTCCTCACGGCTTCTCTGGCTTGCTTAGCCAACTTGGCTTGGCGCTTGGCCCATTCATCAGGATAGTCCTCACCGCGCTTGAGGCTGGTGGGATCAGCTATTTGGCCAGGTGCCAATGGAGGTCTTAGGCATGGAGGATTGAGTGTGAATTTCTTCATGTACTTTGGAGTAACATACCTGTACTCCCTCCACTCTCTTGCCCATCTACTTTCTATCCTCTGTATGCGCACCTTGCACTGATTTTTGTCCTCTTTTCCAAACTTGGCCTCATCAGGAGTGCAGTAATCCTTGTATATGTCATTAGGGATTTCAAACGTTGTGTTGACCTCAGCCCTCTTTCCTCCTTTCTGTGGCTTCTTACCGTCACCCATTTTCTTCAGTTGAGAAATTTAAACAATTGAAATTTCTGAAGAAGTATGCAACTTTTCTTCAAGGAACGCTGCAAATGAGTTAAGTTGATGAGAACCTAGTGATTCAGCAGCTGACATGAGTACCTGTGAATAGAGTATAGTTGCGAGGAATTTGGAGAGGTCATATGCATTCTCAGAAGGTTTTATAAATAACAAGTTTGAGGAATTTGACCAGGTGAGTCTTGAAGAATTTCACTAAGCGTTCTTTGTCTTAGGTTCCAGAGATGTGTAGATCAAGAATCCATACATTTGAGGAATCTTGAAGAAAAACATAGCTTAGAGAAATGAATCAAGAACAGATGATATGAGAGGTGTTTTAGTGTGTGAAGATATGAAGAAAAACACCTTTGAAGATTTTGTATATATTCATTCGAATCAACGAGGGCAGTAAAAGTAACTTTTAATTACCCTGGATGAAGAACACGACGAACAGTGAGGTGGAGAGGTGAAGTTCGTCTGTGTAGATCTTCCACGCCCTAACTTGGCAGAGGAAGACGGCTACGGCGGCGGCGGAGTGAAGATTTCCGCGGCTGGCGCGAGTATGGCAGCGACGAGGTCGAGGCAGTGAAGCTCTTCCTCACCGGCGACAATGAAGTAGCGGCGGCTCTAGGGTTTGAGAAGCTTGAGCTGGAGAGGGGTCGAACAGAGTAAAAGAAGTGAGGAGGGGAAGAGGGGTATTTATAGCCATGGTGAAAAACTGTTCGCCCGAAGAAATTGGACGAACGTGCCCCTGACCCTTCTCAGTCGCTTGACATGTGTCACCCACGTACTGAGAGGTGGAGATCGTGTGCGATCGTGGGTGAAAGGATAAGTGTATCGTGGGATGCGGAACGGTTTGAGCGGCACAGCAGAAAATTTAGATAAGATAGGTTTTAAAGTTCCGTTCGCAATTTCTTCAGCTGACAAGGACACAGTGAAGATTTTGAACGAGTTTCAAATAGAACTCACATGAAGAATTTGTGAACAGATTGGGTTGAGTATAGCATAGAGAGGGAAGGGTCCGATCACAATCACTTAGCAGAAAAAACCAACTTGGAGAAATAGCAATAAGTGAATGTTGTAGAGGACATAAACTAATATATATATATATAGCCAATGAAGAAAAACGACGGAAACAGTGAAGACAATGCAAAGTTGAAGAATATGAACAAGTGAGGAATTTCAACTTTTGGTGGTGGCGTGACCCACCGTATAAGAAAGATGATTTCGGACACGCATACAATTATCGTAGGGTTCTGAGAATCAATTCTTCGTTAATTTCTTCACACTAAGAGTGTTATTCTTCATTGATTGAAGAAAAACGTTTCTTCATGTGTTGCACATCTAAGTCATCAATTTTGCGTAAGTGTTAGGATGAGTGTCCTTTTCAAAGAACATTCGAAGATTCTAGGATATTTAGCTCACACCGCAACTTGCTAAATCTCTTCTCATTCAAGGGCTTTGTGAAGATATCGGCTAGCTGTTCTTCAGTCTTCACATGCTCAATAGAAATGTCACCCTTCAACACATGATCACGAAGAAAATGATGACAAATCTGAATGTGCTTAGTCTTCGAGTGCTGAACTGGGTTGTGAGCAATCTTGATGGCACTCTCATTGTCACAAAAGAGAGGAACATTCTTCATGTTGACGCCGTAGTCCTTGAGAGTTTGCTTCATCCATAGCAATTGAGCACAGCAAGAACCAGCGACAATGTACTCAGCTTCAGTAGTAGATAGTGATACGTAGTTCTGTTTCTTCGAGGACCAACAGACCAAAGATCGTCCGAGGAAATGACATGTACCAGATGTTGACTTGCGGTCCACATGATCACCAGCATAGTCAGATTCAGAATATCCAATGAGATCAAAAGCCGAGCCCTTGGGGTACCATAATCCAAGTGTTGGTGCGTGAGCTAGATATCGAAGAATATGCTTCACAGCCTTATGGTGTGATTCCTTCGGTGTAGCTTGAAATCGGGCACACATGCAAACACTAAGCATTATGTCTGGCCTAGATGCACATAAGTACAATAAAGAGCCAATCATGGAGCGGTATACCTTATGGTCGGCGTACTGGGAACCAGGGTACCCAGACTTGCCTGTCAGCGGCCCACGTCGTGTTCCTGGTATGGCCCGGTAGGGCCCAGCTGACCGACCAGCTGCTCAAGACCCTCGCGAGGGGGCTAGCCCTAGCGAGGAGAACGACCAAGACCTCCTCAGAGAGCGGCCTCACCTAGGCTGCTCCAGAGGGGCAACCAAGACCTCTCCCAAGAGTGGCCTCAGCTAGGCTGCTTCGGGAGGGCGGAGATCTCAAGGCAAGGGCTGCCTCAGGAGGAGGCAGTGACGCAAGCCATGACGAACCATGTCAGCGGGCACCAGCGGGCGCAGTTTCCATATCAGTGCAAAGGAGACCGCACAGGCGCAGGTTCCCGAGGGGCGAGACAAAGGTTTCCCCTTTGGTGCAACAAGACCGAAGACCGCAAGGACGGCAGGAAGGATGTCATCGCCGAGCCCACCACCGCATCACCGCCTGCCCTCTTTGCAGGCGAATACCACCTTTTGTCAGGATAGGAGCGTCCTTGTGTTCCCTCTCAAATGGCCATTGTGGGATTCCCTTCCTGCCTAAACATTTCGGGGGAAGAGGACCCTGGCCGTCTATATAAGTAGCTAGGGTTCCTAGCATAGAAAAGGGGACCAACCCATTGGGACTTAGCATAGGAAAGGAGCAAGAATGTTCGCTTCCTCACCCCTCTCGAGCTCGCCTCCCGAGCTCAGGAAACCACTGTATTTGTTCATACTCGAGCCCTCGCGAGGCCAATCCACTAAAGCAGGACGTAGGATTTTACACCGCAAGGTGGCCTGAACCTGGGTAAACTCTTGTGTGCTCTACTTGTTTGCTTTCTTGCATTCCATTCCCACCACCAGGAGAAGAGCGAGGCACTAGGTAGACATGTAGTGGGAGAGATCTTCGTCACGCCCCTGTGTTCGAATCTTAAGGGTTTTGCGGAGCCCTGAATTCGACATTTGGCGCGCCAGGTAGGGGGCGCATCGAAATCTCGCCTCTCCGACGACCTCGCCTCATTCTTCTCCAACGACCCGCCCTACCCCAGCTCCGACGCCTCTGATGGCGGAGGCGCAGCCGACGCGCATCGAAGGATACGGTGCTCGGACCATTCGAGCGTCACCCTTCGGCCAAGGGACGCGCTGCCACCCTGCCTTGATTGGAGCCGACGGCACAATGAGCATCGCCGACCCGCCGCTTGGAGACCGGCAGCCTCCACCGCCCACGCGGCACCAGAACCGGGCGGCGGCGCGTGCTGCCGGCCACGCCGCGGCAAACTCCCGGGACCGGCGCGAGACGGAAAACATGAGGGTCGCGCTGCTAGTAGCAAGGGAACTACCGAGATGCCGGTTGCTCGACGCCGGCCATGACGCACTGCTCCTCAGGGTGGTCGAACTCCTCGATGCCGCCGCCACCGAGCCGAGCCGTTCTGCTTCCGCATAACGTCTCTAGAGACTGGGGGCCGCCCCGACCGCTCGTGGTCGCCCGTGTGGGCAAGGCCGACCACGACCTACGAGGGGGATGTGGGGTACGATCCGCTGAACCCTGCATACGACTCCGTCCAGCTACCACAGGCCCACCCGCATCCAGGCGCCGGCCATGGCGAAGATCCATCCGAGAGCAGTCTCTGGGCCGCACTCAATGCCCGACACCACCAGACATCGACGGTCGGGGGCTCGGGACCGCGGCGACAGGAACCTCGCCCTGCACCCCTGGCCATCAGCTCCCCGCCGTCGCCACCGACGGCTATGGGGCAGGAATGAAGGAGGAACGCCCGCCCGCGCGAGCAATCGCGTGGGCCGGCGCGCAGGCGGGGCGCTCCTAGACCCTGCCCTGCGAGAGGCGATGCCCGCCATGACCAGAAACACTTCACCATGGTCTCAGGATGCCTGGGGGGCGCCCCAGGCCTCGTTCGAAGACAGAAAGGGAGAGAAGGCCCAGGCCGGGCCCTCGTCCCCTCACGCGTGACCCGTCGCGCACGAGCCCGCCCTGGATTTCGCTAGGGGCACACCGGCGGCGGGTATGATGCGCGTGGGGAGGGGCCTCCTCTCCCTCCACTCAAAGCTCAAGATGCCGCGCCTCCCGGCGTGCCATCCCTCGAGCTGTGGAGGGTACATCGGGGGGCGGTACGGCAGCCCGTCCTATGCACGTCAGGAGGGCCCAAGACCGAGGCTTCACCCCCCCCACTCGCGTGACCCCGTACCCTCTGGGTCTCTCCTTGATCAGGAGGGCTCAGGGGCCATTAGGAGCATGAGCGGGGCGGGGTCCCCCTCGCACCTCAGGACGCCGTGCTTCCGGGCGATGTTAGCCCCTCAGGGCGAAGTGTGCCCGGAGGTCGCGTAAGCGGTGTGCCTGGTGCTCGGCAGGGGGGCCTATAGCTAAGGTCTCATCCCCCCACTATGCGTAGTGTCCCACCTCATGAACACCGCCTTCGGGTGGGCCCATGGCGGGAGCGAACTAGCGCGGGGCGGGGTCCTCAAGTGAAGGGGCGGGAACGTCAGAAGATCTCCACTCGTGACACTCTCACGTAATAATGAGTGGGGCTGTACACGCCTCGGAGTCTCCTGAGCGCCGCCCTGGGGCCTCACGGGGGCTCCCACCCACGTCCTAGTGGAAGTACCATGCTCCGCGCTAGCCATCGGCACTGCCCTCCAATGGCTATGCCCACATCAACCGGTGGTAGCCCTATGCTCCGCGCTGGGGAGAAGACTGAAGACCTGCTCAGGGGCCGGACGCGGTCCCCCTCCTTTTGGCCATTCGCCCTTGCCTCTTTTGTATCTGCCTTCTGGAGCCGAGCTTGCGGCTGCACGTTTTGTCTTTGAGATAAAGGGGGGAAGTTTCTAGTTCGTGTTTTGCCAAGTTCTTTCGCTCTTTTCATTCTTAGCCCCCCTTTGGCTAAAGTTGTCCGCAGCTGCGACCCCGCCGGATCGTCCCTCGCGAGCAGGGGCCGGGGCACAGTGCGTATGTCCTGTCTGGCCCACGGCCGGACCGCCAATCCTCCCGCAACAGTCGCAAGTACTCGCGAGACGCGCTCAAACAGGGTCGGCAGGCACTCCCTCGAAACACAACATAGGCCGAGGCGCCGGCCTCAGGAGCGGACGTCACAAGGGAGTCCTCAAACCCATCCTTACATCGTCAAAAGCTCAAATTAGATAACGTTCATCTTGACTGGCTCTAGGGCCACAATCCAAAAACTTTTATGAAAAGAGCAGGACTGGGCAAAGCGTCGGCTCCATCCACAAGACCACCGGCGTCGTCCTCGGACGCTGGTGCATCTTCAACCGCCGGAACAAGCTCCGTCACCAACACCTCCACGTGGTCACTCACCCACGCCTCCACGTCGCCAGCAACCACATCAGGCACCGGCTCCAGCAGGGCCCTGAAGTCGGAGTGCGGGTCAAGGCGAAGTAGATTCTTGAAGATGCGCGTGACCGCGTGCCGAAGAACGTCGCGGCGTTGCTCCTCGACAAGCTGCCGCGCCGTCGTAACCTGGCCCTCAAGATGATCAACCACTTTGCTGAAGAACTTGAGGTACCAGGCGTCATCAGCTGTCAGGGGGTCGTCGACCCCTGAACCAAGGAGCTCACGCAAGGCTCCGTTGGCCCTGTTCCCCAAGGCTGTGAGCATCTCTGAGTGGACCCTTCACATCCCATGAGCATGGGCGGCTTCAGCAGGGCTCAGGGCTGCGGAGGCAGAGATGTCCTCCACCCGCTGGTAAAAGCGGGACAACTCTGCCCTCACGGCAACGCGGGCCTTCTCGGACGCTTGTTTGTGGCGCTCGACCGCCGCGCAAGCCTCCTTCGATGCCCGTGCACGACGTTCCGAGGCGGAGCGAGCCGTCTCCGACGCCTACAGACGACGCTTGGAGCCCGCCAGCTGCCCCTCGAGGGCGGCGATCTTCTTCTTCAGCTCGTTGCCCTTCTTGACGAAGCGAGTCTCATGGAGTTCCAGCTTCCCGCGATAGTCTTCCTGTAAAACCCGGATCTCCAGGGCGGCCTTGGCCTCTCGACCGTCTAGCTCGATCTCGGCCTTGGCCACCTGATGCTCCATCGTCTCCAGGTGCTCGTGCTCCATGCCCAGCTCCATCGCTTCAAGAGTCAGCGCCTCCTCCCGCGCCAAGAGGCCAGTAGGGCCGTCGCTAGGCGTAGCCACGGCAAGGGCGGCCATTCGAGCTCGCACCTGGCGCTCGAGGTCCGCGTTCAAGGCTTCGAGCTTGTGTTCACGGTCCTCGGACGCCACCCGTCGGTGATCGGCATCTCGGGCTTCCTCCAAAGCACGGTCACGCGCTTCGTAAGCGGTGGCCAGGGACGCCTCCGCTTTCTCCAAGACGGCCTCATGCTACCGCCGGCTCAGGTTGACAGCGGTCTTCAGCTTGCGCCACTCCTCTGAGAGGCGCAGGTCCTCAGCTCTGACGTGCTTGTCCACCTCGGCGACCTCATCCCCGAGGCGCCTCAAGACATCCGACGCCTCCCGCAACAGGCCCTGGTGGACCACACTCCAATGCTGCGTAAGACCCAGAAAACGACTAGGCCCATCTACGACATCCGGGCCATCCAGAGGAGGCTCCTCCACGCCCTCAGCATGGGCCCGGGGGCTGGCCTCAGGAGCAGAGGGCGCCTCCAATGAGAATGGAAGACGCAAGCCAGGCAGGCGGGTAGCGTCTAGGGCCGCCCCGAGGGCCTGCCGGTCCACAATAAAGGCAAGCCCTGGGCCCCGAGGCGAGCTCCCAAGGGGCCAGAGGCAGCCTTGCCCCAGGAGCACTTGGGGGCTGGGAGCGTGGTTCACAAACGAAAGTCCCGGCACGAGCTCCGCCGAGGGATTGGCGTGGTCCGAAGGGCGGGCACTGTTAGAAATACCTACGGGGCCTGCAGAACGGTCCTGAGGTGGGCTCGCGGTCGCCGCGGAGGGGGCCCTGACGAGCAAGGAATCAGGAAGGCCTCATCAAAAGGGGTCAAGGAAACTAAGAGCACATACCTGCTCAGCATCGCCTGCTTCGTCCTCTTCAGAGCCCTGGGGGCTGGGCCACAGCTACTCCGCATCTTCCGCCTCTTGCTTAGCTCCGCGAGGGACAACAGGGGGCTGCGAGGAGTTGACGCGCCCTGTGCAGGGGCATGACCACGATGAGTGTCGGCGTCCCCCTTGGCGATGCTGGCCGCGGCTTCGGGGGCTGGGCAGCCCCCGTCATCGGCGTCCCCCGCGACCTTGAAGACTGACTGGTGCCCTTCGCCCGCGTCTACCTCGGAGGCGGGACGCTGGGCCTCCCCTTCAACAACCTCGGGGGCCATCGCGTCCCCGCCGCCTCCTACCTCTGGTGCCAGCTGCGCCCCCACACCATCAGCTTCCCGTGCTGGGGACACCCACGCCCCGCCTGCCCGATCCGGGGATGGCGTGGACCGGACATCAGGAGCGCCACCGGATGTATTTGTCGCTAGTAGAAATGACGGGCTCGTGAGCCCTGGCACCACCTCCAAAGGGTTGTCGCGAGGTCCGGAGACGCCCTCCGGCAGCAGCCCCCATGCGTCGAAGCGGGGCATCTTCTCAGCATAAGCCCTCCCGGACACGGGAGCCAAGCACAAAGGAGTCGCGTAGGCGGAGCACACCCCGGGCACTTCACCAACGAGCAACAGAAACATTTTGTGGAGCGTCTTGGGAGGAAGTGGTTTCCGTTGCAGGCACATCGAATCCCCCCACTTGGAAAGGGTCCACATCGGCCGAGAGTGGCACTGGAGCGGGGCGATGCGCACGGCGAGGAAGTCCCGCACCACCATCCCCAGGGTCAGCCCGCTCTCCCTCAGGCTGGCCAGGCGGCGCCAGACTCACTCTGCCCGTGGGTCCAAGAGGGCCTCGTGCCCCCATCCCAAGCTTGGCTTCGCAGACGCGCGAGGAAGCTCAAGCAGAGGGCTGTGTGTAATGGCATCGACATAGACCCATTGTCGATGGAACCCCGCTGTGGCCGGGCGGAGCGTGAAGTCAATCCCGGAGGCTGCGGTTGCCTCCACCGCGCGCAGCGACACACATCCCGAGCGCTGCCCCCCGTCAACCAGACGGAGGGCAAAGAAGTGGCGAAGCAGGGCCACAGATGGAGGAATGTCGATGTAGACTTCGCACAGGAACATGAAGCCGGAGAGGAGGACGATGGTCCTCGGATCCAGATGCTACGCCAAGACCTGGTAACGCATGAGCACCGCATTGAAGAACTCGGAGAATGGGGGGACAAGACCGGCGAAGATGGAATGGAGATGAAGCTGGATGTCGGTGGCGTTCATCTCCAGCACCAGCCGGGAGGCAGGCCCGGCCTTGGTTGGTCCCCACTCATTGGATTCATCGGCCAGGGAGTGGCGGACCTTGTCTATGCCCTCTTGGTTCACCACAGAGGAGCTGCCGAGCGCCGGCTCGTGGCCCGGCGGCGGTGGCGGCGCAGCTGCACCGATTACCCTCTTCCTTGCCCGGCACGGCATGGCAGCGAGGGCAGGGGACAAAGGAAGCAAGGAGAAGAAGAAGGCGATGGGGAGGAAGGAAGACATGAGCGACGGCAGGGGAGCCGCTTATCGTCTGCGCAATGGTCAAATCACACGGTTACCAAGGCTGCATGGGGAGTGGAGTTGTCACGTCCCATCCAACTATCACGCGCCAGCCTGGCCTGCAGACTTTGGGGCCCACGACACTTCGTCCTCGGCCAGGCTTCACCCAGAAGCCAACTCCGCGCGCGCCTTGGGACCGGGGGCTACTGTCGGCATACTGGGAACCAGGGTACCCAGACTTGCCTGTCTGCGGCCCACGTCGCGTTCCTGGTATGGCCCAGTAGGGCCCTGCTGACCGACCAGCTGCTCAAGACCCTCGCGAGGGGGCCAGCCCTAGCGAGGAGAACGACCAAGACCTCCTTAGAGAGCGGCCTCACCTAGGCTGCTCCAGAGGGGCAACCAAGATCTCTCCCAAGAGTGGCCTCAGCTAGGCTGCTTCGGGAGGGCGGAGATCTCAAGGCAAGGGCTGCATCAGGAGGAGGCAGTGACACAAGCCATGACGAACCATGTCAGTGGGCGCCAGCGCACGCCAGCAGGCGCAGTTTCCATATCGGTGCAAAGGAGACCGCGCAGGCGCAGGTTCCCGAGGGGCGAGACAAAGGTTTCCCCTTTGGTGCAACAAGACCGAAGACCGCAAGGACGGCAGGAAGGATGTCATCGCCGAGCCCATCACCGCGTCACCGCCTGCCCTCTTTGCAGGCGAAGACCACCTTTTGTCAGGATAGGAGCGTCCTTGTCTTCCCACTCAAATGGCCATTGTGGGATTCCCTTCCCGCCTAAACATTTCGGGGGAAGAGGACCCTGGCCGTCTATATAAGTAGGTAGGGTTCCTAGCATAGAAAAGGGGACCAACCCATTGGGACTTAGCATAGCAAAGGAGCAAGAACATCCGCTTCCTCACCCCTCTCGAGCTCGCCTCCTGAGCTCAGGAAACCACTGTACTTGTTCATATTCGAGCCCTCACGAGGCCAATCCACTAAAGCAGGACATAGGGTTTTACACCGCAAGGTGGCCTGAACCTGGGTAAACTCTTGTGTGCTCTACTTGTTTGCTTGCTTGCATTCCATTCCCACCACCAGGAGAAGAGCGAGGCGCTAGGTAGACGTGTAGTGGGAGAGATCTTCGTCTCACCCCTGTGTTCGAATCTTAAGGGTTTTGCGGAGCCCGAAATCCGACACTTATGATCGAAGTCGATACCATTTTCATTAGTACACAGATGGCCATTTGTGGGCATAGGAATTTTGACGCCTTTGCAATCTTGCATGACGAATTTCCTTAGTACATCCTTGAGGTATTTCTCCTGAGATATGAATATGCCATTGTGTTGTTGACGAATTTGAAGACTTAAGAAGAATTTCAACTCTCCCATCATAGACATTTGATATTCTTCACTCATCATATAGGCAAATTCATCACTATAACGATGGTCAATACAACCAAAGATAATATCATCAACATATATTTGGCACGCAAACAATTCATCAGCATAAGATTTAGTGAAAAGAGTAGGATCGAGTGAACTGGGTTTGAAGCCTTTCTTCATGAAGAATTCCTTCAAGGTATCATACCACGCCCGTGGGGCTTGCTTGAGGCCATAGAGGGCCTTGTTGAGTCTGAAGACTTTGTCAGGATTCTTCGGATCTTGAAAACCTGGGGGTTGAGCAGCATATACTTCTTCCTCAAGTTTACCATTAAGGAATGCATTTTTCACATCCATTTGATATAAAGTGATATCATGATGGTTAGCATAAGGAAGTAATATGTGAATAGCCTCTAGTCTAGCAACAGGTGCAAAAGTTTCATCGAAGTCAATTCCTTCAACCTGTGTGTAGCCTTGAGCTACGAGCCGTGCCTTATTCCTCACCACAAGGCCATTTTCATCTTGCTTGTTGCGGTAGATCCACTTTGTGCCAATGATATTGTGCTTGCGAGGATCTGGACAATTGACCAGTTCCCAGACATTGTTGAGCTCGAACTGATGTAATTCTTCTTGCATGGCCTAAATCCACTCAGGCTCCAGAAATGCTTCATCTACCTTAGTGGGCTCTGTGATGGAGACAAAGGCATAGTGCCCACAAAAGTTAGATAAATGTGAAGCTTTTGAGCATGTGAGAGGACCTGGCGCTTTGATGTCATTGATGATCTTTTAAACTTGCACTTCTTTTGCAATGCGAGGATGAGCTGGTTGTCGCTGAGGAATTTGATCGACATTCTCTTCAGCACCATTTTCTTCAGTATTTTCTTCAGGTCCATTAGCTCGACGTTCTTCTTGTTCTGGAATGAATTCTTTAGCAGATTCTTCAGTAGGAATGACATCCTCAGTAGCCTTGAACTTGATAGTTTCCTCAGGTGCTGGTTCATCTATCACAATAGGTAGGTGCTCTCTTTGCGAGGCATTAGTTTCATCGAACCGCACATCTACAGTTTCAAAAACGTTGTGAAGAACGTTGTTGAAGACTCTGTAGGTGTGCGAGTCCTTTCCGTAACCAAGCATAAAACCTTCATGTGCTTTCGGTGTAAATTTTGAGTTGTGATGAGGATCTCTAATCCAACATTTAGCACCGAAGACTTTGAAATAACTTACATTGGGTTTCTTATCAGCGAGGAGTTCATATGCAGTCTTCTTGAAGAATTTGTGAATATATACTCTGTTGATGATGTGGCACGCAGTATCAATTGCCTCAATCCAGAACCGACGAGGCGTTTTGTATTCATCAAGCATAGTGCGAGCCATCTCAGCAAGAGTCCTGTTCTTGCGCTCCACGACGCCGTTCTGCCGAGGAGTGTAAGGAGCAGATAACTCATGAGTAATACCAAGTTCATCAAGATAGTCATCTAGACCAGAATTCTTAAACTCAGTTCCATTGTCACTTCTGATGTGCTTGATCTTCACACCAAAGTTGGTTGAAGCCCTCGAGGAAAATCATTTGAAGACTTCCTGCACTTCATGTTTGTAAGTAACAATGTGTACCCATGTGTATCGAGAGTAATCATCAACAATAACAAAGCCATATTGAGATGCATCATTTGAAACAGCATAATAATGGTTAGGACCGAAGAGATCCATGTGAAGCAGTTCAAATGGATGAGTAGTGGTCATGATAGTCTTTGCTGGATGCTTGGCCTTTGTCATCTTCCCAGCTTCACAAACTCCGCATAGGTGATCCTTGAGGAATTTGACATTCTCGATGCCGATGACATGCTTCTTCTTCGCAAGCGTGTCCAAATTCCTCATGCCTGCATGACCAAGTCGTCGATGCCAGAGCCAGCCTTCTGAAGCTTTTGCAAGTAGGCACACGGCTGGTTGTGGTCCTGTAGAGAAATCAACAATATACAGGTCTCCTATCCTAAAGCCTTCGAAGACATTGGAATTGTCAGCTTCCATAACCACAGCACAATGGTACTTGCCAAAGACAACAACCATATCAAGATCACAAAGCATTAAGACAGACATAAGGTTGTATCCTAAGGACTCAACAAGCATGACTTTGTCCATGTGTTGATCCTTTGTGATCGCAACCTTACCTAGTTCGGAGTCCCAGATATGATCACGGACATGACGAGGAGTCTCGAAATGGTCGAGACGTAAAGATCGATATATTGGATGACTATGTTCGGATACCGGAAAGGTTCCGAGAGGTTTCAGACATTTACCAGAGTACCCGGGGGTTACCGGAACCCCCCGGGGAGTATATTGGGCCCAATGGGCCTTAGTGAGAGAAGAGGAGGGGCAGCCAAGGGCAGCCGCGCGCCCCTCCCCCTCTAGTCCAAATTGGACAAGGAGGGGGGCGGTGCCCCCCTTTCCTTCTCTCTTCTCTCCCTTCCTTCGCCTCTCCTACTCCAACTAGGAAAAGAGGGAGTCAAAGTGCGTTATATCGACTAGAGGGGGGGGGGTGAATAGGCGATTTTTATGAAATTCTTCACTGAGGAATTTGCCGGTGAGAAAATTCCTTAGCGAAGAACTACTAGCAGCGGAATAAGTACTCAAAAGTAAACATAACAGAATACACGCATAGTCATCATGATGAAATGAAGACAGGCACAGAGTACAGGAAGCGTAAGCACGGGATAACACAGGATGAAGACAAACAGACTGAGGAAATTGAACTGAGGAAATTGAGAAAGTCTTCAGTCAAAGTCTTCAAACACAAATATGAACAAACACACAACACAGTTATGAGGAAATGAAAGAGTTGAGGGAATAGAACCAGTAAGCTTGGTGAAGACAATGATTTGGTAGACCAGTTCCAATTGCTGTCTCAGTTGTACGTCTGGTAGGAGCGGCTGAGTATTTAAACTCGAGGACACACAGTCCCGGACACCCAGTCCTAAACACGCAGCTCAGGACATCAAGTCCTCACCGTATTCTCCTTGAACTAAGGTCACACAGACCTCATCCAATCACTCGTGGTAAGTCTTCAGGTGACTTCCGAACCTTCACAAACTTGGTCACTCGGTGATCCACAATTCCTCTTGGATGCTATAGACCATGATGCCTAACTGTCTGGAAGAAGCACAGTCTTCAAAGGTAACAAGCGCCAGATCCATGCAGGATCAATCTCTTCAGTGATGCTCAATCACTTGGGGTTTGTAGGTGTTTGGGTTTGGGTTTTTCCTCACTTGATGATTTTCGCTCAATGTCCTCGGAGGATTGGTGATAAGACATAAATGCCCTTCAATGATATGACCGTTAGGTGGATAGATATTTTGGGACAGCTGGCGCATAGCACAGCAACGGTCGGAATTTTGAGTAGAAAAATCCTCAGAGCTATCATGTTCCTCACTGTGTAGACAATCCGCACTGGCGAATTTCTAACTCCTCAGTCAGAACAAATTCCTCAGAGACCAGAAGAACTTCATCTCTGTCACTGAAGAATATGGCTGGACTGTATGAGATTTCCAATGGCTTCACTCGAAGGGATTGGTAGGTGTAGGATTTTGAGTTGAGCATCACATGGAAATTTTTCCTTAGTATTTCCTCGACCGCCTTTAACAGTACGGTGTTTCCTATGACTCAAGAAAGAGAAAATGAAACTACGAAAACAAAAGTCTTCACGCTTCATGTTCCTCGAATGAATACCAAGTCTTCAAGGTCACACCAATTTCTTCACTTTCAAAGTCTTCAGGAAGTCTTCAGAAATCCAAAGTCTTCAGTCGAAGAACTTCATTTTTAGGGGTCGACTTTCTCTGTAAATATCAAACTCCTCATAGACTTATAGACATGTGTACACTCACAAACGCATTAGCCCCTTAACCTATAAGTCTTCAATACACCAAAATCACTAAGGGGCACTAGATACACTTACAGGGAGTGGAGTAGGACTCCCCCCTTGGCGCGCGCTCCTCCTTGGCCGTCCGCCTCCCCCTAGCTCCTTTATATACAGGGGCAGGGGGCACCCCATAGACACAAAAATTGATCTGTTGATCTCTTAGCCGTGTGCGGTGCCCTCCTCCACCATAATACACCTCGGTTATATCGTAGTGGTGCTTAGGCGAAGTCCTATGTCGGTAGCTTCATCAACATCGTCACCACGCCGTCGTGCTGACGAAACTCTTCCCTGAGCTCTACTGGATCTTGAGTTTGTGGGACGTCACCGAGCTGAACGTGTGCTAAACACGGAGGTGCCGTACGTTCGGTGCTGAGGATCGGTCGATCGTGAAGACGTACGACTACATCAACCGCGTTGTTATAACGCTTTCGCTTAATGGTCTACGAGGGTACGTGGACGACACTCTCCCCTCTCGTTGCTATGCATCACCATGATCTTGTGTGTGCATAGGAATTTTTTTGAAATTACTACGTTCCCCAACAATGACCTCTACGAGGACTGGCTGGACCGCATCACCGAGCTCGTCAGCGCCGCGGGAGAGGCCCCTGCACCATCCCACTCGCTGCCTCCCCTGCCACCCCTTGCGGGCAACGCGGCCCATGGTGTACCTCCTCCACCTTCCAGGCAAGACATCGTCCCCGAGCCAACGCGTGAGGCCATGATATGTCCATTTTGCATCATGTTTTCTTAATGTTATTTAAGATGGTTTATCCATAATAATGCTTTTTGGAGTAATTCTAATGTATTTTCTCTCATAATATGCAAAGGTATACACAAAGAGGGCGAATTCCGACAGCTAAAAATCTGGACCTGGAAAAGCTACGCCAGGCTACCTATTCTGCACAACTCCAAACAGCTGAAACTTCACGAGGAATGTTTATGGTATATTTAAGGAATATTGGAGCAAATAACTACCAGAGGGGGCCCACCTGGGCGCGCCAGGGAGCCCATGCGTGCCCTGATGGGTTGTGCTCGTCCAGGCCCACCTCCGGTGCCCATCTTCTGGTATATAGGTCATTTTGACCTAGAAAAAAAATAAGGAGAGGACTTTCGGGATGGAGCGCCGCCACCTCGAGGCGGAAGTTGGGCAGGAGCACTTTTGCCCTCCAGCCGGGCGATTCCGTCGGGGGAACTTCCCTCCTGGAGGGGGAAACCATCTCATTATCATCACCAACAACTCTCCTATCTTGGGGAGGGCAATCTCCATCAACATATTCAACAACACCATCTCATCTCAAACCTAGTTCATCTCTTGTGTTCAGTCTTGTTACCGGAACTATAGATTGGTGCTTGTAGGTGACTAGTAGTGTTGATTACTATATGGTTTATTTGGTGGAAGATTATATGTTCATATCCAATATGCTATTTAATACTCCTCTGATCATGAGCATGTTTATCATTTCTGAGTAGTTACTTTTGTTCTTGAGGTCACGGGAGAAATCATGTTGCAAGTAATCATGTGAACTTGATATGTGTTCGATATTTTGATAGTATGTATGTTGTGATTCCCTTAGTAGTGTCATGTGAACGTAGACTACATGACACTTCACCATATTTGGGCCTAGGGGAATGCATTGTGGAGTAGCAATTAGATGATGGGTTGTGAGTGTGACAGAAGCTTAAACCCCAATTTATGCGCTATTCCATAAGGGACCGATTGGATCCAAAAGTTTAATGCTATGGTTAGAAATTATTCTTAATACTTTTCTCGTAATTGTGGATGCTCGCGGGAGGGTTAATCGTAAGTAGGAGGTTTTTTCAAGTAAGAACAACACCTAAGCACTGGTCCACCCACATATCAAATTATCAAAGTACCGAACACAAATCAAACCAACATGGTGAAAGTGACTAGATGAAATTCCCGTGTACCCTCAAGAATGCTTTGCTTATCATAAGAGACCGTTTTGGCATGTACTTTGCCTCAAAAGGATTGGGCTACCTTGCTGCACTTTGTTACTACTATCGTTACTTGCTTGTTACAAATTATCTTACTATCAAACTACTCCGCTACTTATAATTTTAGCACTTGCATACATTACCTTGCTAAAACCCACTTGTCATTTCCTTCTACTCCTCGTTGGGTTCAACACTCTTACTTATGAAAAGAGCTACAATTGATCCCCTATATGGGTTATCAAGGCTATTTTCTGGCGCCGTTGCCGGGGAGTGAAGCGCCTTTGGTAAGGAAACATTTATATAGTGTGCTGAAATTTATTGTCACTTGTTACTATGGAAAACAATACTTTGAGGGGTTTGTTCGGGGTATCTTCACCTTGTCCGGAACCACAAATAGTTACCCCTCAACCTAATGCACCTACTGAAAATATTGAATATGAAATTCCTTCGGGTGTGATAGAACAACTGCTAGCTAATCCTTATGCAGGAGATGGAACCGAACATCCTGATATGCACTTGTTATATGTAGAACAAATTTGTGGATTGTTTAAGCTTGCAGGTTTACCTAGGGATGAAGTTATGAAAAATATTTTCCCTTTATCTTTGAAGGGAAAGGCATTGGCATGGTATAGGCTATGCGATGATATTGGATGTTGGAATTGGAATAGTTTGAAATTGTAGTTCCACCAAAAAATTTATCCTATGCATCTAGTTCATCATGATCGGAATTATATATATATAATTCTTGGACTCGTGAATGAGAAAGTATCGCTCTAGCTTGGGGGAGGCTTAAGTCAATATTATATTCATGCCCCAATCATGAGCTCTCAAGAGAAATTATTATCCAGAATTTTTATGTTCGGATTTCTTGTAATGATCAAACCATGCTTGATACTTCTTGTGTTGGTTCTTTTATGAAGAAGGCTATTGAATTCCGGTGAAATCGTCTGGAAAGAATTAAATGCAACTCTGAAGATTGGGAACTCAACGAAGGTAAAGAGTCAGGTATTAAACTTAAGTATGATTGTGTTAAATCTTTTATGGATACCAATGCTTTTCAAAAGTTTAGCACTAAATATGGACTCGACTCTAAGATAGTAGCCTCTTTTTGTAAATCATTTGCTACTCATGTTGAACTCCCTAAAGAGAAGTGGTTTAAATATCACCCACCTATTATAGAAGAAACTAAAGAACCGGCACCGGTTAAAGAAGAAACTATACTTTATAATGTTGATCCAGTTGTTCCTTCTGCTTATATAGATAAACCACCTTTCCCTGTTAGGATAAAGGAACATGCTAAAGTTTCAACTGTGGTTAACAAAAGTTATATTAGAACACCTAAACCTGATGAACAAATTAAAGTAGAACCTAGTATTGCTATGGTTAAAGATCTCTTGGAAGAAGATACGGATGGGCATGTTATTTACTTTTGTGAAGAAGCTGCTAGAATTGCCAAACCTGATAAAAAAGATAAACATAGACCTATTGTTGGCATGCCCGTCATCTCAGTTAAAATAGGAGATCACTGTTATCATGGTTTATGTGACATAGGTGCTAGTGTGAGTGCTATTCCTTACACCTTATATCAAGAAATTATGAATGACATAGCACCCACAGAAATAGATGTTACTATTAAACTTGCTAATAGAGACACTATATCACCAAATGGGATTGTTAGAGATGTTGAAGTCTTGTGTGGGAAAATTAAATACCCTACTGATTTTCTTGCTCTTGGTTCCCCACAAGATGACATTTGTCCCATTATCTTTAGTAGACCTTTCTTAAACATCGTTAATGCTAGAATAAATTGTGAGAGACAAACTGTCGGTGTTAGTTTTGGTGATGAGTCTCATGAATTTAATTTTTCCAAGTTTAGTAGAAAGCTTCATGAAAAATAATTTCCTGGTAAGGATGAATTAATTGGTCTTGCTTCTATTGTTGTACCACCTACTGATCATTTAGAACAATATTTGCTAGACCATGAAAATGATTTACATGTGCATGAAAGAAATGAAATAGATAAGATTTTCTTTGAACAACGTCCTCTGCTCACAATTTGCCTATTGAAACTCTAGGAGGTCCTCCTCCACCTAAAGGTGATCCTATGTTTGAATTAAAACAATTGCCAGCCACTTTGAAATATGCTTATCTTGATGAAAATAAGATATATCATGTTATTATCATTGCTAACCTTTTAGGACATGAAGAAGAAAGATTATTGAAAATTCTAAGGAAGCACCGATCTGCTATTGGATATACTCTTGATGATTTAAAGGGCATTACTCCCACTCTATGTCCACACAAAATTAATACGAAACCTGATGCTAAACCCGTTGTTGATCACCAACGTCGGTTAAACCCAAAGATGAAAGAAGTGGTAAGACCAGAGATATTAAAACTTCTGGAAGCTGGTATAATCTATCCTATAGATGATAGTAGATGGGTAAGTCATGTTCATTGTGTCCCTAAGAAAGGAGGTATAACTATAGTTCCTAATGATAAGAATGAACTTATTCCATAAAGAATTGTTACAGGCTATAGAATGGTAATTGATTTTGGAAAGTAAAACAAAGCAATTAGAAAAGATCATTACCCTCTGCCTTTTATTGATCAAATGCTTGAAAGATTATCTAAGTGCACACATTTTTTCTTCCTTGACGGATATTCTGGTTTTTCACAAATACCTGTTTCTCAACCTGATCAAGAAAAGACCACTTTTACTTGTCCCTTTGGAACCTATGATTATAGACATATGCCTTTTGGTTTATGTAATGCACCTACTACCTTCCAAAGATGTATGACTGCTATATTCTCTAACTTTTGTGAAAAGATTGTTGAGGTTTTCATGGATGACTTTTCCGTTTACAGGAAGTCTTTCGATGACTGTTTAAGCAATCTTGAGCGAGTTTTGCAAAGATGTGAACAAACATATCTTGTCTTGAATTGGGAGAAGTGCTACTTTATGGTTAATGAAGGCATTGTCTTGGGTCATAAAATTTCTGAAAGAGGTATTGAAGTGGACCAAGCTAAGGTTGATGCAATTGAGAAAATGCCATGTTGATACGTCTCCAACGTATCTATAATTTTTGATTGTTCCATGCTATTATATTATCCATCTAGGATGTTTTATATGCATTTACATGCTATTTTGTACAATTTTTGGGACTAACCAACTAACCTAGAGCCCAGTGCTAGTTTATATTTTTTTCCTTGCTTTTGAGTTTTACAGAAAAGGAATACCAAACGGAGTCCAATTGACCCGCCAATTTTTGTGGATTTTTATGGACCAAAAGAAGCCCCCGAAGTAAAAGAGTTGGGCCAGAAGAGTCCCGAGCCATCCACGAGGGTGGAGGGCGCACCCTACCCCCTGGGTGCGCCCCCCTGTCTCGTGGATGACTCGGAGACCCCCCTGACGTGAGACCGACGCCAAAAATTCCTATAAATACAGAAACTCCCAGAAAGAAACCTAGATCGGGAGTTCCGCGGCCGCAAGCCTCTGTAGCCACCAAAAACCAATTGACACCCTATTCTGGCACCCTGCCGGAGGGGGGATCCATCACCGGTGGCCATCTTCATCATCCCGACACTCTCCATGACGAGGAGGGAGTAGTTCACCCTTGGGGCTGAGGGTATGTACCAGTAGCTATGTGTTTGATCTCTCTCCCTCTCTCTCTCTCATGTTCTTGATGTGGCACGATCTTGATGTGGCATGATCTTATGATGTTTCTCCCCCTCTATCTCCGTGTGATGAATTGAGTTTTCCCTTAGAAGTTATCTTATCGGATTGAGTCTTTAAGGATTTGAGAACACTTGATGTATGTCTTCGTGGGATACCTATGGTGACAATGGGGTATTCTATTGATTCACTTGATGTATGTTTTGGTGATCAACTTGCGGGTTCCGTGACCTTGGGAACTTATGCATAGGGGTTGGCACACGTTTTCATCTTGAATCTCTGGTAGAAACTTTGGGGCACTCTTTGAAGTTCTTTGTGTTGGTTGAATAGATGAATCTGAGATTGTGTGATGCATATCGTATAATCATACTCACGGATACTTGAGGTGACATTGGAGTATTTAGGTTACATTAGGGTTTTGGTTGATTTGTTTCTTAAGGTGTTATTTTACTACGAACTCTACGGCTATTTGTGACACTTATAGGAATAGCCCAATGGATTGATTGGAAAGAATAACTTTGAGGTGGTTTCGTACCCTACAATAATCTCTTCGTTTATTCTCCGCTATTAGTGACTTTGGAGTGACTCTTTGTTGCACGTCGAGGGATTGTTATATGATCCAATTATGTTATTATTGTTGAGAGAACTTGCACTAGTGAAAGTACGAACCCTAGGCCTTGTTTCCTAGCATTGCAATATCGTTTACACTCACTTTTACCACTTGCTAACTTGCTGTTTTTATATTTTCAGATTACAAAAACCTATATATACCATCCATATTGCACTTGTATCACCATCTCTTCGCCGAACTAGTGCACCTATACAATTCACCATTGTATTAAGTGTGTTGGGGACACAGAGACTATTTTTATTTGGTTGCAGGGTTGCTTGAGAGAGACCACCTTCATCCTATGCCTCCCATGGATTGATAAACCTTAGGTCATCCACTTGAGGGAAATTTTCTACTGTCCGACAAACCTCTGCACTTGGAGGCCCAACAACATCTACAAGAAGAAGGTTGTGTAGTAGAGATCAAGCTCTTCTCTCGTTGTTTCCAGGGAGGTGAGTGCTTGAAGGTATATCTTTAGTTCTTGCAATCGAATCTTTTAGTTTCTTGTTTTATCACTAGTTTAGTTTATAAAAGAAAACTACAAAGAAAATGGAATTGAGGGTGCCGCATATGCTTCATCTTTTTAATATCTTTCGTGAAAATGATGGAAAGGAAAATTGTGCTCAAGTGTTAGAAGAAGAATGCATTAAAATGTTTGGCACTAAATATTTGAATGATGAGCATGATTGCAATGTTGTTAGTATGAATTCCTTGAATATCCATGATGCTAATGATATGCAAAGCCACAAGCTTGGGGATGCTATGTTTGACGAAGATGATATTTTTTGTCCCCCAAGTTTGATGAGAAAATTTATTATGATGATAGAATGCCTCCTATTTAAGATGATTATATTGATGAAAGTGGATTTGGAGAGGTCATGACTTTATTTAGTGATGAATCCAGTATTTCGGAAGAGGTTCCAATTGATTATGAGAATAAAGTTGCTATCTATGATGATTATTGTGATGACATGTATGCTATAAAGAATAATGATAACCATGAAACTTGTGAGCATGATTTTAATTTTCAATTTGATTATGCCTCACATCATAGTTATTTTGTTGAGTTTGCTCCCACTACTATTCATGAGAAGAAATTTGCTTATGTGGAGAGTAATAAAAATTCTATGCTTGTAGATCATGAAAAGAATGCTTTATGTGATGGTTATATTGTTGAATTCATCCATGATTCTACTGAAAATTATTATGAGGGAGGAATATATGCTTCTAGGAATTGCAATAATATCAAGTTTCCTCTCTATGTGCTTAAAATATTGAAGTTATGCTTGTTTTGCTTTCCTATGCTAGTTGATTCTTGTTCCCATAAATTGTTTGCTCACAAAATCCCTATGCATAGGAAGTGTGTTAGACTTAAATGTGCTAGTCATATTCTTCATGATGCTCTCTTTATGTTTCAATTCTTATCTTTTATGTGAGCATCATTGAAATCATCATGCCTAGCTAGGGCCGTTAAACGTTAGCGCATGTTGGGAGGCAACCAAATTTTATTTTTGTTCTTTGCCTTTTGATCATGTTTAGTAATAAATAATCTATCTAGCCCCTGGTCAGATGTGTTTTTATGTTTTAATTAGTGTTTGTGCCAAGTAGAACCTTTGGGAAGACTTGGGTGAAAGTTGATTTGATCTTGCTGAAAAACAAAAACTTTTGCGCTTAGGAAAACAATTTTCATTTTTAACAGAAGCATGATAAAATACTGATTCTTTTTGAAGAAGATTAATAAACAAATTTCTCAGATTTTTCTAATTTTTTAGAATTTTTGGAATTGCAGAAGTATTCGGGAGTTACAGATTACAACAGACTGTTCTGTTTTTGACAGATTCTGTTTTCATTGTGTTGTTTGCTTATTTTGATGAATCTATGAGTAGTATCAGAGGGTATGAACCATAGAGAAGTTGTAATACATTAGATATTACACCAATATGAATTTAGAATGAGTTCACATCAGTACCTAAGTGGTGATTTATTTTCTTATACTAACAGAGCTTATGAGTTTTCTGTTGAGTTTGTGTTGTGAAGTTTCCAAGTTTTGGGTAAAGATTCGATGGACTATGGAATAAGGAGTGGCAAGAGCCTAAGCTTGGGGATGCCCAAGGCACCCCAAGGTAATATTCAAGTACAACCAAGAGCCTAAGCTTGGGGATGCCCCCGATGGCATCCCCTTTTTCGTCTTCGTTCATCGGTAACTTTACTTGGGGCTATATTTTTATTTACCACATGATATGTGTTTCGCTTGGAGTGTCATTTTTTTTTTGCTTTTCTTGATGTTTGAATTATATCCCAAGATCTGAAATTTTAGAGAGTCTTCACATAGTTACAAAATTATTCAACTACTCATTGATCTTCACTTATATCTTTTGGAGTAGTTTGCCATTTGCTCTAGTGCTTCACTTATATCTTTTTAGAGGACGGCGGTGGTTTTAATTTGAAGAAATAGATGACCTCTCATGCTTCAACTATATTATTTTGAGAGTCTTAAACAGCATGGTAATTTGCTTGGGTTATCAAACTAGTCCTAACTAGATGATACCCCGCGCGTTGCTGCGGAAAATGAAGCTGATAAAAGATTATACAAAGACAATAAATAAATATTTACTGAAAAAGGTCTATAGAAATAGTTTAACTCTGAATGCTATGTTAGTAAAAAAAATCAACTACAATTGATATGTTCGTTACAACATCCTTAATGTGAGATTACATTATATTGGGCACGAAAAGAAAAGGTGACGGTTCGCAGAGGCGATTGTATAAAGAAGTCAAAGCCGCTAGTATGCTTCCGATCAGCTGAGCTATACTTTAAAACATGTTTTACTTGCATTTTCCGTGTAAGCTGCAGCTGTAAAAATTCATGTAATAACTCAAAAGACTTATGTCCCTATTTTTTTATTTAAAGATATACTCAATGGATCTCTATTGAAACACATGCTACGGAGTAGCATGTTAGCATTACTATAATTTGTTGGCTATTCATCTTTCCATTGAACAGTCAGACAAATGAGCAAATCAATAGTACATGATAGATAAAAACATCTAATTAAATTCCAATTATCTAGATGTCCAAACTTTACAGTTTAGAGTATGGAAAATAGAAATATACTTCCTCTGTAAACTTTTATAAGAACTTTTGGATAACTGAGGGAGTCCTGGATTAGGGGGTCTCCGGACAGCCGGACTATCTCCATTGGCCGGACTGTTAGACTATGAAGATACAAGATTGAAGACTTCATCTCGTGTCCGGACGGGACTCTACTTGGCGTGGAAGGCAAGCTAGGCAATACGTATATGGATATCTCCTCCTTTGTAACCGACCTTGTGTAACCCTAACTCTCTCCGGTGTCTATATAAACCAGAGGGTTTTAGTCCGTAGGACAACAATCACAACATACAATCATACCATAGGCTAGCTTCTAGGGTTTATCCTCTCTGATCTCGTGGTAGATCTACTCTTGTAACACCCATATCTTCAATATTAATCAAGCAGGACGTAGGGTTTTATCTCCATCAAGAGGGCCCGAACCTGGGTAAAACTTCATGTCCCTTGCCTCCTGTTACCATCCGGCCTAGACGCACAGTTCGGGACCCCCTACCCGAGATCCGCCGGTTTTGACACCGACATTGGTGCTTTCATTGAGAGTTCCGCTCTGCCGTCACCACAAGGAAGGATGTCTCGTCCCGTCTTTAAAGACGGCAATATCGCTGAGGGAGCTCTGGCTATCGGCCAAACTCTCCGGCTAGGCGGTTTTCTTATGACCGCCTGTTCGGCCGCTGCGCCAACGATGACTTCTCGAGTCATCGAAAGCAATCTTCACATCAGCTCAGAACTCGCCAAACAGTTAGATCCAATGGAGCTCTCTTCCCTGAATGAGCTCTTGGATCGTATCGCCGCCCTGGGAGTCGCTACAGACAGATTGGGCCTAAACCCGATCTAGGAGAAATTAACTCTCCCCAGGTCACCCACCATGTTGCAGTGGTGGAAGAACAATATGACAAAACTCCATCTATCTTAAGGACTAGCTACATCCGGATTCCTGATCCCCCCAAACCGGATACCCACGGAGGGGAGGAAGTCACTCAAAGCCTGAACCCAGAATCAGGCAGCGGGCTAGATTTACTAGAAAACGTTCAAGAATCCAAGCTTTCGAGTTCGGAAACTCCTTGGCCACTGAGCCTCAGATCGGGTGAGGATTCGGATTCAATACCACCCACCCACCCAAACATACGCGATCTATCCCAAATTAGGCAAGAGCCCGAAGAAACAGTACACCATTACTGGGCCAGATTCCTCCTGATCAAGAACAGGATAAAGGACTGCCGCGAGGAAGATGCAATTTCATTCTTCTGCAATAATTGCACGGACAAGGGAATCCTCAACGCCATAAGTCGTCGTGAAATTACACGCTTTGCCGACTTGGTGTCCATAGTGCGAAAGTACTGTGCGATGGAAAGCGCCTGGAAAATCAAAATAAAATTTTGGGATAATCTGGCCTTGAATACAAACCCAGTCCGAAATAAAAGGGTGCATTATCAAAATACACCTGGGTTAACTGCCAAAAAGCAAAAGCCCTCTATGGGGCAAGGAACCGTACTGGAGGGATGGCTCAACAGACCCTGCAAAATTCATAGTACAACGGATGCGATACCAATGCACAGCCTTAGAGCATGTTGGATACTCCGGCAGGTGGCCAAAAGTGGTGAGGATCTACTCCTCCCAAAAACCAAAGAGCACCACCCCGAGGATAACAATACGGTCTTAACGGTCTTCGAGACCTTTGTGTCAAATAAAAGACGGAAGCGAACACTCCGCAGCACGTCCGAAATCTGCCACATAGCAGAAACAAATCCTTGGAGCGACACGGCTATTACCTTCAATGCCAGTGACGAACCTAAATTCCGAACAGCCCGAGTACCAGCCGCACTGGTCCTCAGTCCAATCGTGGATGGCTTTCGACTCACCAAGGTACTCATGGACGGCGGCAGCGGATTAAACCTCATCTACGAGGAAACTCTTCAAAAGATGGAAATAGACTGGAGCCACATTAAGCAAAGCAGCACAACCTTTAGAGGAATCATCCCTAGTCGGGAAGCACGCTGCGCCGGAAAAATCACACTAGACGTGGTATTCAGCACGCCGGATAATTACAGGTCCAAAGAAATTACATTCCAAGTGGCCCTGTTCAGCAGCGGATACCACGCTCTATTAGGGCGGGAGGCGTTCACAATCTTCCAAGCCGTACCCCATTACGGGTACATTAAGCTCAAAATGCCCGGGCCCAACGGAATCATCACTCTTGTTAGTGATTCGGACATAGCACTCCGCGCTGAAAATAAGACAGCAACAACTGGCCCTTGAGTCACTATCCGAAGCCCTAGCGGCCGAAGAACTAACTGCGCTGCGCTCCACAGTAAACAGGGACGATGTGATACTCGATAAAAGATCCAAGTCCACCTCCTTTAAGCCGGCGGACGAAATAGTCAAATTCCAAGTCCATCCAATGGACCCTACAAAAACAGCTTCCATCGGGGCACAATTAAACCCTGATGTTGACGCCGCACTGCGAGAGTTCCTACGCGAGAACTGGGATATTTTTGCCTGACACCCTTCAGACATGCCAGGAATCCCACGCAGGCTGGCTGAACACAGCCTAAATATCATAAAAGGGTTCAAGCCAGTCAAGCAGGCTCTTCGAAGTTTCTCCGAGCCTAAAAGACAAGCCATGGGAGAGGAACTAGCCAAACTATTGGAGGCCGGATTCATCAGAGACATAAAACATCCGGAATGACTAGCAAACTTGGTGATGGTAGCAAAGAAGGAAAAATCCTGGCGCTTGTGCGTCGATTTTAAGGACCTTAACAAGGCCTGCCCAAAGGATCCCTCCCCCTCCCCCGCATCGATCAAATCATCGATGCTACCGCAGGACACGATTCATTGTGTTTCCTCGATGCATACTCCGGCTACCACCAAATCAAAATGGCAGAGCCAGACCAAGCCGCAACGGCATTCATCACACCATACGACCCATTCTGCTTCAACACAATGCCCTTCAGGCTAAAAAACGCCGGTGCAACATATCAGCGCATGATTCAGATATGCGTGGCAAACCAGATCGGCAAAACAGTGGAGGCATACATGGATGACGTGGTCATTAAAACCAAACATGTCGAAACTTTAGTAGACGACTTGAGGCTCACATTCGACAACCTCCGAACATATGACGTCAAGCTCAATCCGAAAAAATGCGTCTTTGGCATACCAGTAGGAAAGCTCCTGGGATTCATTGTCTCCAGTAGAGGTATTGAAGCTAATACGGCCAAAATCCAAGCATTGTCACAGTTGGCTACCCCAACAGACCTCAAACAAATACAAAAACTAACTCGATGCATGGCGGCTCTAAGCCGCTTTATCTCCCGCTTGGGAGAAAAGGCATTACCCCTTTATCGCCTCCTCCGGCGTACCGAACACTTCAAGTGGACGGACGCCGCCACGGCTGGACTCAACGAAATAAAAGCCATGCTGGCAACAAACCCAGTCCTGGCCGCGCCAAACATTGGCGAACCAATGCCATTATACATTGCGGCAACTCATCAAGTGGTAAGCGCAGTGCTTGTCATCGAGCGAGAAGTGGACAGACACAAATTTCCCATTCAAAAGCCGGTTTACTACGTGTCCACTGTCCTTACTCCATGCAAATCGCGGTACCCGCATTATCAAAAGATAGCATACGCGGTATTTATGGCATCCAGGAAGCTGCGACACTACTTTCAAGAGTGTTCGATAACAATAGCCTCGGAAGTACCACTTAATGATATTATAAACAACCGCGACGCGACGGGTCAGATTGCCAAATGGGCCATTGAGCTCCTCCCGTTCGACATAACTTACAAGCCACGGTGAGCTATTAAATCGCAAGTTTTGGCTGACTTCGTCGCTGAATGGACGGAAGCCGAACTCCCTAAAGAGTACGACACATATTCAAACTGGATCATGCACTTTGACGGCTCCAAAATGTTGGCTGGTCTGGGGGCCGGCGTCATTTTAACGTCCCCAACAGGAGACACAGTTCAATACATACTGCAGATAATGTATACGGACTCCAACAATGCAACCGAATACGAGGCCCTTCTACATGGTCTCCGGATGGCAGTATCCATGGGCATTCAACGCCTAGAGGTGCGCAGGGATTCAAACCTTGCAATATCCCAAATAAATGGAGACTTTGATGCCAAGGATCCAAAAATGGCCGCTTATCGCAATGCCGTCCTAAATATGTCAGCCCGGTTCGAGGGGTTCGAATTTCACCATGTGGCTCGAGAAAACAATCAGGCGGCAGATATCCTAGCTCGCATTGGCGCAAAACGCGATGTGGTCCCTCCCAGCATTTTTCTGGAAAGCCTTTTCAAGCCATCCGTAGCATGGGAAGGGGACACCAGTAACAACAGTCTGGACCCGGCCAAAATACCCGATACCAAACTCTCTGACACAATCGGAGGCTCCGCCACCGAAATAACACAAGCAGCCCACGAAATAATGGCTGTTATTGCCCCATGGACAGAACCATTCCTGGCCTACTTAACTAGACAGGAACTCCCGGAGGACCAAAATGAGGCACGCTGCATAGTGCGGCGATCAAAGGCCTATAGGGTCCATGAGGGAGAATTGTACAAGAAAAGCGCTACCGGAGTCCTTCAACGGTGCATCTCCGAAGAGGAAGGACGGAACCTTTTGGCAGAAATTCATGCCGGACTCGGCGTTCATCATGCCGCAGCCCGGGCTCTTGTGAGCAAGGCCTTCCATACAGGATTCTATTGGCCAATGGCCCGGGAAGATGCACAAGACTTAGTCCAGCGTTGCGCCGGTTGCCAGCTCTTTGCAAATCAAAGCCATATGCCACCCACCGCCCTCCGAACAATCCCCATTACATGGCCCTTTGCCGTCTGGGTGCTTGATATGGTTGGACCCCTTAAAGGTGGAACCCACAAGAAAAAATACTTATTGGTCATGGTGGATAAATTCACCAAATGGATAGAGGCCAAACCGGTTAAAACAGCCGAATCTAGACCGGTGATAGATTTCATATCCGGGGTTGTACATTGCTACGGCGTCCCCCACAGCATCATCACTGATAACGATACGAACTTCACGGCTGACGAGGTAAAACTCTGGTGCAGCAAAATGGGCATCAAGCTCGATTATGCTTCAGTCTACCATCCATAAACCAACGGTCAAGTCGAACGAGCAAATGGTCTTATAATGAGCGGCATTAAACCCAGATTAGTGCGCTCCTTAACAGAGTCTAACATGCACTGGGTAGAGGAGCTCGACTCCGTACTCTGGGGGCTGCGGACCATGCCGAATCATAGTATCAGACACACACTATTTTTTATGGTGTACGGTGCAGAGGCAGTCCTGCCCTGTGACATAATTCATGACTCACCTCGAGTGCGCATGTACGAAGAAAGAGAAGCCGAGCTCGATCTGCAGGACAGTCTGGACACCTTGGAGGAAGAGCGCGATGTAGCCAAAGCCCGTTCCGCATTTTACCAGCAAAAGGCCCGCAGATACCAAAGCAGAGAAGTACGAGCCAAAACTTATAACGTTGGCGAACTAGTTCTCCGGCTACCGGATAAGAAAAAGAACAAGCTAGAGCCCAAATGGGAAGGTCCCTTCGTCATCGACCAAGTTCTGACCAGTGGAGCGTACCGACTGCGGGATGCATCGACTAGTCGACTCGAGCCGAACCCATGGAACGCAGCCAGGCTCCGAAGATTCTACGCCTAGCACTGGACTTTATGTTAGTACCTTCCTTTTGTCCATTTTCTGCATATGTGTCGTCTGTCTTGTTTCCCTTTCTTTCTTTTGTTCCTCTAGGTCTTCAAGGGTCACCTTGTGCCCCACTTGTACACTACAGAGGTGCTAGCCACACTATCTACACCTGGGGGCTTCTTTCACAGAAGCTTAAATTATTTACCTGGGCATCACACCCAACACATGCGTTATACTTCCGCATGTACCTTTTTTCACCATTATATGCATCGATATGACTTAAGTTTTGGCCAAGCTGGGTTGCCCGGCTCTTGTATTTATGCCATGTGTTCCCGTTAATTCGGCTAGGGCATAAGGGGAGCACCTCTGCGATTGTTATCGCCGGGTCAGCCGGACGTGTACCTCAGACTGGGTGAAGCCGAAAGCTAGTGTTCTTAAGAGAATATTCGGTCGGTGAACAAAAGATGACTTTTATTTATTAACCATATCTGCCCCCAGACGTTTTTACTACGCTTCTTGTCGCAGTCCGGACATGCACTTTAGGGCATGCCTACCCAGGGAAAGGAACCCTTAACAGAACTATTCTCTCTGGAAGATGTTTCTTACTACCCATGTAATATAACATAACTAGTTGGGCACTTGGCTGATAAAGCACTAATGACCCCTACGCCTAGTCTCCACGCATGCCCCGGTTCTTATATAACCGAGAGGGTATTCAGATACACTCTGAACTGTCGGGTCCCGAGGTTGAAGCGAAAAGGTTTGCCACGAGAAACGATCTACAATCCGGCTAGAAGGCATCATATATGTCACTTTACAATTACATAGTCAATTTGACTGGTTGAATTCCTCTTCAATGCCATCTAATAGGCTGTCTAGTCTACAGTCCTGTTGGGAATAATTTGCGGCCAATTCTACTTGGCCGTACACTAAATTTACAGGGATCTCCTTGCCATCAGGCCCCATAGGTCCGACTTCGGCCATGTGGTTCGGGTCAGCCTTCGTGTACCGTGTCTTCACCATGGCCCAAGCTTCCCTGGCGCCCTGACGGCATGCCGATATCTTCCATAATCGGAAGCACCGCCATGCTCCCTTCAGCTTTTCTGCAAGCTTTCCAAGGCCTTCGGTAGGGAGACGGACGGCCACAAGGCCTGGGCAACGCCTCGCATGACCTTCCGAACTCGTTCGTGCAACTATGCAAGCTCGAGAAGAAGATCACCCGTCGAACTAGGCATCTCCTCGACAGGACGACCTGTTAACATACCTACAGACATAACTCTGTCAGTCAGCTTCCCCGCCGAACTCTTTTTAAGTTCTTTCAAGCACTTACTAAATATGCCGCGCCGAAGCCGTCGATTCTCCTTAACAGAGTCCGACAGTTGGGCACGAACATCTTTCAGTTCCATGCCCAGCTTGGTGTTGGCATCTTGGAGATCATTCTTCTCCTGCCTCACACTTGTAAGCACGTTCTCACCAGCCTTCAGCTGGCGTTTGAGCTGTTGCTTATCCAGATTCACTCCAGCGTCATCTGCAATTTTTTCGTCGGATTTGCATATAAAGCCGCACTCTAATATGATACTTATCATTTGATGGATATGTTACCAGCGGGGGTCTCTTTGGGCTCCCCTGCGGCGGACAGTGCGGCCTGAAGTTGGGCTTTGCACTCTTCCAGCTCCTGGGACAGTTGAGTATTCTTTTCTGTAAGAACCTACATAACAAATGATCCTTAAATTAGTTATCCTAACTGTTTCAAGTCTCAGGGGCTACTGATATATATAATCATCAAATTTTCTCACCCGTATGTCTTCTACATACTGCCCCGTGGCGCTGGCTAGACCATCTTGAGCGGCACAGAGGTGCGCGTCTCCCGAGTTGAAGGCATCCAATGCCACCGGGGAGAAACAAGCGTCACGAAGAACAGTCCGGCGACGCCTGTGGTTCATGGCACTTTCCACCTCGGAATGGGTGGCAGACAGTCTATCTGTATCCTCTGTCGGAGGAGCACCCGACGCACGCCTTGTACTCGTTCCCACCTCTGAGTCTGGCCTTGGAGCCCGACTTGTGGAGGCGCGATTGGTAGCCTCTCCGGGTATAGTCCGGCGAGCGCTCTTTTTCCTGAAAAGAAGGCATGGGCGTTAGTATGGCTTTGTAAATTATGTCTTGTAATAAAAACGGCGCGCCATACCACTGCGCCGGTGCCTCAATTCGGACTGCAGATCTTTTCAGCCTGCCTGGCCTAGCGGCCCCTTGTTGGCTAGTTGCCATGGGCTCGGCCTTCTGCCCCGAGGACCTCCCCTGTAAAACACGGCTGTTATATGTCAATAAAAAGAGCACAAGGACGGATCCCTTTTTAAAGTGCTAGGATTTCGGTCTCAGTCACCTGTGAGGCTGGAACTAGCCCAGGGTAATCTGCCGTAATGGCCAGCAAGGTATTGTCATTACTCCCTTGGTAAAATACCCCGTCGATCAACTCCACGGATATGTCCGGATCCTCCTAGGAGGCCGGGTCAAGGGACCGTCCAGGGTCCTCGGGCTGTGGGGGAGGGCTGTTTATCTCCTTTACTGCCTGGCGCAGCTCTTGCGATGAAATCGCTAGAATGAATACTAAAACTACGGGAATACAAAACGGGCAGGCGAGAAAAATCTCCGCTTACCCAGCTCGGAGGATTGTACATGGAGAATTCGCCCTGCGGGTTGACACAGGAATTCCTCCTCTTCTCCCTTGTACAAAGTGGACAAGATCTTTATTAGATTAGCTGCCGATCCCGGCCCTTTGCGGCCGTGGTGGGTGGCGTCATCCTCCCCATTGAAATCCCACATGGGGTGGCCTCTATACTGGACTCGGCTGCACCCCCCGCATAATGCATATAGCCATGACCTCGATCATGGTCAATCCGGATCGAGCTAAAGAGCTTATCCGGCTCATCAGATAAAGAATGTCCCGGTCGTCTTCCTCCAGGGGGCTCCGTGGACGCCAGCTCTGGTGCTTCTTCAAAGGGGCGTTTTCAAACTCTGGAAGGCCGATCCGAATAGGGTCCGGAAGGGGGACATCTTCTATATAAAACCATTCTGATGGCCAGTCTTCAGGCGTCTTCTTTGGGGTCCCGGATAGGTATCCGGTCCCGGCGATACGCCACACTTCGGCTCCGCCCACTTGATATATTGATCCCTTCTTAGAACGGGGCACTAGATAGAACATCTTCTTCCACAGAGCGAAATGAGCCTCACAGCCCAAAAATAACTCACAGAGGGCTACGAATCCCACGATATGCAGCAGAGAAGCAGGCGTGAGGTTGTGCAGCTGGAGGCCATAGAACTCCAGAAGCCCTCGGAGAAACGGATGGATTGGGAATCCGAGCCCTCTTACCAGATAAGGGACAAGGCACACCCGCTCTCCCTGGGAGGGATTGGGACGGCTCTCCGCTTGCTCTCCGCCATTATAGGTGGCAAGCCCGGCTCGGACTGGGAAAAGGTACGCTGGGGGAAGAAATCCCTTGGACTGAAGCATCACCAATTTGCTATGCGGGATGGAACATCTCTCCCAATCTCCAGGCTTGGAGCTAGGGGTGCGAGAGGAGGAGCTGCGTCGACCGGCCATGGTGGAATGGATCTCTGTCGGGTACGCTCTGATGAAGACTCGACAAGGGAGGATGATGTGATTTGGATCTGAATCCTCGTCTTTTTAAATAGGCGACTCATTTACATAGCTAGGGGGTAAATGTGAAAAAACCCTGGCTCTTCACATTCGCTCGACATGTGGAAAGTGGCCATTATTGGGCGTGGAAGCCAAGAAATACAAACCATCATGAGGAACCAGACATTATTTCGACAGGTACACAGAATTTGGAGAAGGAACCCACCTTGCAATGCCGAAAACAACTACGCGCCGGACTCATCGTCATTGAAGCCTGGTTCGGGGGCTACTGAGGGAGTCTTGGATTAGGGGGTCTCCGGACAGCCGGACTATCTCCATTGGCCGGACTGTTAGACTATGAAGATACAAGATTGAAGACTTCGTCTCGTGTCCGGACGGGACTCTACTTGGCGTGGAAGGCAAGCTAGGCAATACGTATATGGATATTTCCTCCTTTGTAACCGACCTTGTGTAACCCTAACCCTCTTAGGTGTTTGTATAAACCAGAGGGTTTTAGTCCGTAGGACAACAATCACAACATACAATCATACCATAGGCTATCTTCTAGGGTTTAGCCTCTCTGATCTCGTGGTAGATCTACTCTTGTAACACCCATATCTTCAATATTAATCAAGCAGGACGTAGGGTTTTACCTCCATCAAGAGGGCCCCAACCTGGGTAAAACTTCGTGTCCCTTGCCTCCTGTTACCATCCGGCCTAGACGCACAGTTCGGGACCCCCTACCCGAGATCCGCCGGTTTTGACACCGACAATAACTTTTCTAGCGAGTACCAACTAAGGCCAGAAATATTTTTTTACCGGTCCTTCATGTAGAATTCAGTCTTGATCCCATGAAAACCAAGAGACTCAACAATTGAATATTATACTTATAGTTGTAAACTGAAACTGTCGGAAAAACAATGATTAATATGCGCATCCACTTATATGACATCTGTGTACAATGTACTTGTGGTATTTTCCTAGTGTAGATAAAGAAATTATTAAGCAAGAAACAGTATATAGCATAGGGACCAACAAATCTGAAGAAATGGTAAAATGATCTTACCTCAATTCTGTAATTATTTGATCTGATAAAAAAATCACTTGCAGTAATAAGTGGAACTTTGATATTTGTCGCAACTCTATCAGTGCCTCAAATACCATGTACATGATTAATCATATGATGGACACTTTGTTATCTTCTAGAGACCAATAAATTGTCAGTTGGGAATGGTACAGAATAAAGGGAATACGATGTTACTATACTATAGTGCATTGACCACCGTGGCTTGAGAAAAAAGTGCTACCTCCAGCCAAAGAGATGCAAATAAAGCAATATGTAGAAATATGTTTATTTAAATAAGTAAAAAATCATTTACCTACTGCGCTCCTCGTGATCTTCATGAACAAATAAAGCAATATCAAGAATTGTACTCAATCATGAAAAGCTTTGATCTTCACAAATGAAAAGCAAATCATGTGGGGAAATCAGCCTTCAAACTCATAGAATCTTCGAAATACTAATCTCTCCATCAATGTTGCCGAGCAGGCTGCGGTGGTGAGAAGATGAACCAATGGAGTGATGGCGAGGGGATGGCCATGGCTAGTTCTTGTTGGGCAAGGAGTACCAATATTTGGTCTGTGAGCAGGATGGGGAAGGGATTCATCCGATGAAGACATGGCTCATTGGTATATAATAGGAAGGGGAAAAGGAATGTGCAAGGAACAGGAAGAGATAGACATGCCATTGAAATAGGAAGAGAAGACGGTGCAGAATTTAAGTCGGACTTTTAGTATGCCTCCTTCAGTTTTCCTTTTTAGACCGCCTCCATCTATTCTCTGCGCGGTTCGTTTCAGGTGGGCTTCATGTGAGCCAGAGTAAATGGGCTGCATGTTGCAAGTTTTGCCAGCGACAAAAACTGAAAGTACACATGCAGGAACCAGATGGGCTACGCTAAAAGGAAAAATGGAACGAAATGTTGTTCGTGTCGTGGGATAGTGGGAATTAAATGGAAGTACATAGTGGATGGTGGCTTGAAGAACAAAGGAAGCGACACACTGGTAAAAAAACTTCGATGCTACGTGAGTGTGGAATAGAAAAAATAACAAAGAGATGAATTGACGTGGGTGGAAATTGCTGAGGTGGCTAGTTGATGATGTGGATGGGCTGCATGTTAAGAGAATTGGTGTGAGTGGGGATCAACTTCTTAAGAATGTAAGATATGATGGGTATCCAAGAGAGTTATAATAAAAACTTTCATATAAAGTGCATTGAATACTATGAGAAGTTTGATTCCTTATGATTGTTTTGAGATATGAAGATGGTGATATTAGAGTCATGCTAGTTGAGTAGTTGTGAATTTGAGAGATACTTGTGTTAAAGTTTGTGATTCCCGTAGCATGCACGTATGGTGAACCGTTATGTGATGAAGTTGGAGCATGATTTATTTATTGATTGTCTTCCTTACGAGTGGCGGTCGGGGATGAGCGATGGTATTTTCCTACCAATCTATCCCCTAGGAGAATGCGCATAGTACTTCGTTTCAATAACTAATAGATTTCTGCAATAAGTATATGAGTTCTTTATGACTAATGTTGAGTCCATGGATTATACGCACTCTCACCCTTGCACCATTGCTAGCCTCTCTAGTACCGCGCAACTTTCGCCGGCACCGTACACCCACCATATACCTTCCTCAAAACAGCCACCATACCTACCTATTATGGCATTTCCATAGCCATTCCGAGATATATTGCCATGCAACTTTCCATCGTTCTGTTTATTATGACACGCTCCATCATTGTCATATTGCTTTGCATGATCATGTAGTTGACATCGTATTTGTGGCAAAGCCACCATTCATAAGTCTTTCATACATGTCACTCTTGGTTCATTGCACATCCCGGTACTCCGCCGGAGGTATTCACATAGAGTCATATTTTGTTCTAAGTATCGAGTTGTAATTCTTGAGTTGTAAGTAAATAAAAGTGTGATGATCATCATTATTAGAGCATTGTCCCAGTGAGGAAAGGATGATGGAGACTATGATTTTCCCCCAAGTCGGGATGAGACTCCGGACGAAAAAAATAAAAAATAAATAAATAAAGGCCAAAAAAGAGAGGGCCAAAAAAACAAAAACAAAATGAGAGAAAAAGAGAGAAGGGGCAATGCTACTATCCTTTTTCACACTTGTGCTTCAAAGTAGCACCATGATCTTCATGATAGAGAGTCTCCTATGTTGTCACTTTCATATAATAGTTGGAATCTTTCATTATAGAACTTGGCTTGTATAATCCAATAATGGGCTTCCTCAAAATGCCCTAGGTCTTCGTGAGCAAGCGAGTTGGCTGCACACCCACTTAGTTTCTTTTTGAGATTTCATGCACTTATAGCTCTAGTGCATCCGTTGCATGGCAATCCCTACTCACTCACATTGATATCTATTGATGGGCATCTCCATAGACCATTGATATGCCTAGTTGATGTGAGAATATCTCTCCTTTTTGTCTTCTCCACAACCACCATTCTATTCCACCTATAGTGCTATGTCCATGGCTCACGCTCATGTATTGCGTGAAGATTGAAAAAGTTTGAGAACATCAAAAGTATGAAACAATTGCTTGGCTTGTCATCGGGGTTGTGCATGATTTAAATATTTTGTGTGATGAAGATAGAGCATAGCCAGACTATATGATTTTGTAGGGATAGCTTTCTTTGTCCATGTTATTTTGAGAAGACATGATTGCTTTGTTAGTATGCTTGAAGTATTATTATTTTTATGTAAATATTAAACTTTTGTTTTGAATCTTACGGATTTGAATATTCTTGCCACAATCAAGAGAATTACATGGATAAATATGTTAGGTAGCATTCCATATCAAAAATTCTATTTTTATCATTTACCTACTCGAGGACGAGCAGGAATTAAGCTTGGGGATGCTTGATACGTCTCCAATGTATCTATAATTTTTGATTGTCCCATGCTATTATATTATCCATCTAGGATGTTTTATATGCATTTAAATGCTATTTTATATGATTTTTGGGACTAACCTATTAACCTGGAGCTGAGTGCCAGTTTCTGTTTTTCCCCTTGTTTTTGAGTTTTACAGAAAAGGAATACCAAACGGAGTCCAATTGACCTGCCAATTTTTGTGGATTTTTATGGACCAAAAGAAGCCCCCGAAGTAAAAGAGTTGGGCCAGAAGAGTCCTGAGCTATCCACGAGGGTGGAGGCGCGCCCCCTATCTCGTGGATGACTCGGAGACCCCCCTAACGTGAGTCTGACACCAAAAATCCTATAAATACAAAAACCCCCAGAAAGAAACCTAGATTGGGAGATCTGCCACCGCAAGCCTCTATAGCCACCAAAAACCAATCGGGACCCTATTCGGGCACCCTGCCGGAGGGGGGATCCATCACCGGTGGCCATCTTCATCATCCCGGTGCTCTCCATGACGAGGAGGGAGTAGTTCACCCTCGAGGCTGAGGGTATGTACCAGTAGCTATGTGTTTGATCTCTCTCTCTCTCTCTCTAGTGTTCTTGATGTGGAATGATCTTGATGTAACGCGAGCTTTGCTACTATAGTTGGATCTTATGATGTTTCTCCCCCTCTATCTACTTGTGATGAATTGAGTTTTCCCTTTGAAGTTATCTTATCGGATTGAGTCTTTAAGGATTTGAGAACACTTCATGTATGTCTTGCGTGGGATACCTGTGGTGACAATGGGGTATTCTATTGATTCACTTGATATATGTTTTGGTGATCAACTTGCGGGTTCCGTGACCTTGGGAACTTATGCATAGGGGTTGGCACACATTCTTTGTCTTGACTCTCCAGTAGAAACTTTGGGGCACTCTTTGAAGTTCCTTGTGTTGGTTGAATAGATGAATCTGAGTTTGTGTGATGCATATCATATAATCATACTCATGGATACTTGAGGTGACATTGGAGTATCTAGGTGACATTAGGGTTTTGGTTGATTTGTGTCTTAAGGTGTTATTTTACTACAAACTGTAGGGCTGTTTGTGACACTTATAGGAATAGCCCAATGGATTGATCGGAAAGAATAACTTTGAGGTGGTTTCGTACCCTACAATAATATCTTCGTTTGTTCTCCGCTATTAGTGACTTTGGAGTGATTCTTTGTTGCACGTCGAGGGATTGTTATATGATCCAATTATGTTATTATTGTTGAGAGAACTTGCACTAGTGAAAGTATGAACCCTAGGCCTTGTTTCCTAGCATTGCAATACCGTTTACGCTCACTTTTACCACTTGATACCTTGCTGTTTTTATATTTTAAGATTACAAAAACCTATATCTACCATCCATATTGCACTTGTATCACCATCTCTTCGCCGAACTAGTGCACCTATACAATTTACCATGGTATTGGGTGTGTTGGGGACACAAGAGACTCTTTGTTATTTGGTTGCAGGGTTGCTTCAGAGAGACCTTATGTCATCCACTTGAGGGAAATTTTCTACTGTCCTACAAACCTCTGCACTTGGAGGCCCTAACAACGTCTACAAGAAGAAGGTTGTGTAGTAGACATCACATGTCCTGAAGATATAAAAGGTATTCATAGTTTCTTAGGTCATGCTGGTTTCTATGGGAGATTTATCAAAGACTTTTCAAAAATTTCTGGGCCTCTTACTAGTCTCTTGCAAAAGTATATTCCTTTTGTTTTTGATGATGATTGTTTAGAAGCCTTTGAAACACTGAGGAAAACCTTAATTTCTGCACCTATTTTTTAACCACCTGATTGTAACTTGCCTTTTGAAATTATGTGTGATGCTAGTGATTATGCTGTTGGTGCTGTTCTAGGACAAAGAGTTGATAAGAAACTTAATGTAATTCATTATGCTAGTAAAACTCTAGACAGTGCTCAAAGAAATTATGCTACTATTGAAAACGAATTCTTAGAAGTGGTGTTTGCTTGTGATAAATTTAGACCTTATATTGTTGATTCCAAAGTAACCGTTCACACAGACCATGCTGCTATTAAATATCTTATGGAAAAGAAAGATGCTTAACCTAGACTTATGCGATGGGTTCTCTTGTTACAAGAATTTGATTTACATATCATTGATAGAAAAGGAGTTGAGAACCCAGTACCTGATAATTTATCTAGGCTTCAAAATGTGCTTGATGACCCACTACCTATTGATGATAGTTTCCCTGATGAGTAGTTAGCTGTAATAGAGAAATAAAGTTAATTTTGAAAAGACTGTCAATAGGTCCAGGAAGAATTGGTCTAAGAAATTAGATGATGCACTTTGGGCTTATAGAACAACATATAAAAGTCCTATGGGTATGTCTCCTTACAAAATGGTTTATGGAAAAGCTTGTCATTTGCCTCTTGAGTTAGAACATAAAGCATATTGGGTCATCAAAGAGCTCAACTATGATTTCAAACTTGCCGGTGAATAGAGGTTATTTGATATTAGCTCATTAGATGAATGGAGAACCCAAGCTTATGAAAATTCAAAATTATTCAAAGAAAAAGTTAAAAGATGGCATGACAAAAGAATCCAAAAGCGTGAGTTTAAAGTTGGAGAATATGTTCTTTTGTACAACTCTTGTTTTAGATTCTTTGCAGGAAAACTCCTCTCAAAATGGGAAGGCACATATGTTATCGAGGAGGTTTATCGGTGTGGAGCCATCAAAATAAATAATTCCGAAGGTTGTCAATGGGCAACGAATAAAACATTATATCATAGGCACGCCCATTAATGTTGAAAGTAATATTATCCAAACTTTGACACTGGAAGAACACATAAAAGAGTCCTTCCGGAAAACTCCAGAATCATGAAAAGAAGGAGGTACGTGATACGATAAGTACACGGACTCCAAAAAATCTGCAAAAATATTTTTTATTAGTTTTGGAATATTTAAAAATTTAGGAAATAAAGAAACTTCCAGGAAGCGTACCCTGGTGGGCACAAGACACTAGGGCGCGCCAGGCAGCCTGGCGCGCCCAGGTGGGTTGTACCCACCTGGGACACCTTCCGGACTCTGTTTTTCTTCTGTATGCTTGTCCTCCAAGATAAAAAAATCTATATATACTTCCCGAACCTGTTAATCACCATATCGCGGAGAAATCCTCTATTCTCTTTTCTTGCTGTTTCCTGTTAGATCTAAAAATATGTCTTCCCAAGACTCTGAGGGTGAGATCTATGTTGCTGATTTCATCACAAACCCCAAATCCTATGGGGATGAGAGACACTATAGCTAGACCTCCGAAGAAGATGAAGATGAATCGGTTCCTCCCCGGTTCAAAAACGAAAGCATGGAGGCGTTATGAGAGAAGATAATAAAACTTGAGATAGATAATGACGAGTTGAGGATAGATAATTTTATTCTCTGTCAGAAACTGGAGGAAGCGAAGGGCAAACCCTCTACTTTTTCACCAGCACCACTACCATCTTCTTCACCACCAAAAGAGAATTGAGTATCGGGTATGGGCACTCCCCTTGGCTTCCGCTAAGCTTGGGGGAGGTGCCCCGGTATCGTATCATCCCACTATCTTTTTGCTTTTACTTATTTTAGTTCGATCTTTTGCTTTAGATAAATAAAAGTTTAGTTCGATACTTTCTTATTTGAGAGTTTGCTTAGTGATCTATCCGTGTAATCATGTGCAAGTTATATAATAAAGTTTAGTTTGAGTTTTTGCTTTCTTTACTTTCATGTTGCAAATAAAAGAAAAGAAATAAGAAAGGAAAAAAAGAAAGGAAATAAATCAAGAAAATCATATACTAATCTTATGGTAGGTGATGGCACCACATAAGCAAAAGTATAAAGTAGGAAATTTATTAGAGATTGAAAAACATAGCATTAGTCAATGATGCAACTCATGAAAGAATTAGTAAGGGAAGAGAAGATTCACATAGAAATATACTATCCTACAAATCTTTTGTGATTGTGAGCCCTCATCAAATATTATATGCCAAAATTTTTGACGTTGGACAAGGAAGACAACTTAATGGTTTATGTTTGTTTATATTCACATAGAAGTCATATTGTCATAGATCCTTCAACATGTGGTGCTTGCCCCCTATCTTTGCTAGCCGAAAATTCCGCACTAAGTAGAGATACTACTTGTGAATCCAAAAATTCTTAAACCCAAATCTTATTTCCAAGTGTCCACCATACCTACCTAGGGATTGAGCAAGATCCCTCAAGTAAGTTGTCATCGGTGCAAAAAGGCAATAAAAATTGCTTCTAAATGTGTGAGATCATTTAGTGTAAGAGAAAATTTAGCGTTGCACGAACTTGTGATGGTGAAGAATAAAAGCGATAGACTGCACAATAAAGGTAGCTATCACAAGGGGCAATGTAACGTGACGTTCTTTTGCACTAAGGGGTTGAGCATACAAACAAATAAGCGCATGGCAACCTCTGCTTCCCTCTGCGAAGGGCCTGTCTTTTACTTTTATGTATTTACTTTTATGCAAAGAGTCAAAGGTTTCCTTCTATTCCTTTTTATTTTTCTCCTTTGGCAAGCATCATGTGGTGAGGAAGGATCTAGGCACATATGTCCAGCTGAATATAGATATCATGAGTTATTATTGTTGACATCACCCTTGAGGTGAGTACGTTGGGAGGCAAAACTATAAACCCCTATCTTTCTATGTGTCCGGTTGAAACGTTTTTCTCATGTGTATGTGGTGAGTGTTAGCAATCATAGAAGACTATATGATGGTTGAGTATGTGGGCTTGCCTAAAGGCTCCGATACGTGACCCTTCCTGAAAAGATGATGAATTGTAGTTGCAAAGTTGACTGAGAACATAGTTTGTTGGTTTTTAATAGAGTTTTTGCTTTATACTTCGATTATGTGATGAACTGTTACTTATACATGAGAAGTATATGATAAAAGTTCTATGATAAAGTCTTATGTTTAATTTTGTTGCTGTTATAATAATCAACATGATGCTTCTATGTCTGTATTTTGTTTTTATCGACACCTCTCTCTAAAAGCATGTGGACATGTTTTTCGATTTCGGTTTTCGCTTGAGGACAAGCGAGGTCTAAGCTTGGGGGAGTTGATACGTCCATTTTGCATCATGTTTTCTTACTGTTATTTAAAGATGTCACTACTGCAGGATGCTGCTAACGCGACACTATGATCAGAGACCCTTCGACGAAACTGTGTGCGATGCAATAATTGCAAACAGTGGTGTAAAAAAACCGTCAAAAAGGTGCAAAACATTTGCGATGGAGGATACATCAAACACGGTTCAGATTTTAGTTGCGTGTGCGATTCAGGGCATACAATTCAGTTCAATTAACCGTCTCCGATGAGGAGGAACAAAAGAAGCAGGCAGCCAGATGAAGGTGTGTGCGATGTACAGCATACGTTTCACTCGGATGAACCGTTTGTGATTAGGCAACACAAAAGAAATGGTCAGCCAGATCAAGGTGTGTGTGATGTATAGCATACAGTTCACTCGGATGAATTGTTTGTGATTAGGAAACACAAAAGAAACGGTCAGGTAGATCAAGGTGTGTGCGACATACAACATGCGGTTCACTCAGATGAACTGTTTGCGTTGAGACAAGAGAACAAAAACGGTTCAATATAACAAATACCATAAATATTGCAAGGTTCAAATTCAAAGATTACAATGCCCAAATTCAAACATTGCAAGCTGTGTCAATTCTGAAAAGGGATCAGCCGCTGACATGTATGTGTTTGACACAATGACTTTCAATTGATTTGCCATATGCTCTTCCAATACGAACATACATCTTCAAAACTAGAAATAACGTTGATATCAATAAGGAGAGGTATAAGGCGACTATTGTACCTAAAAGTTGTAGTATTTAACAGACGAGTAGCCCCACCACTTTCAATTTCGGAGCAGAAATGACATTGATTCTTGTTGGACATTGTTGATCAACTACAAGTAGTCTCTCAAGTGAGGGTGTGTCCTAGATGACCATATTGTGGTCCACCTTTTGTGATCTCTTGTTGCAGCACCAGCAACACACATAAATAGTCCAGAGAGTCCTGGAGGTGATGTGCAAGGTACTCGACCAATTCATCGCCTGAAGACGAAGGAACTCGAGTGCAGTACAGCCGCGGAGCAGGCGCTCCATGTCATCCTTTGGGATGCGGACGGCGACAAGCTCGAGGTGCTTTAGTCGTGGTAGAAAAAGAGCGACGCGTCATTAGGGGGGAATGGCACTTCATGAACTTGGCGAGGCGCAGCATGGGCACGAAGCGGAGCGCGGACGTTGGTAGCAAGCGCATATGCCCATCATTAAAACTAAGCTTCTCGAGCCGATCTATGGCGAGGGATCGGAACCACTCGTCAAGCTTGGCTGGGTCCTTGCCATTGGGATGGAACTTGCCCGTGATAAGGCCTTTGATTGGGCCATGGTGACTGCCAAGGATCTGGGAGAACGCATCCAAGCTTTGGCGATAGCCATGGCAGAGCTTGTGGGCGTCGAGGAGGTCGACAGGGGTGAGGAGCCATAGGGGGCGCCATCGTCGGGAAAGGGCGGCTATCCTAGCCCGATATTTGATTTGGAGGAGGGATATGATGACTATCAACATATCATCGGGGAGGTTGTTGATGAAGTCTAGGCCTGCTGGAGTCGCTTGCGGTTCTTTCTCGACCCGCCTCCGCTTGTTGGCAGCCTCATTCTCCACCTTGTCGCCGGCAACGGAAACCTCTGTCTCCATATTCACGCCGTGCCCCCGTGCTTCAACAGCCTCGATGTCGCCACTCCCTCAGATGGGGCGCTTCGGCGGCATCCTCGTACACTGACGACTTTGAGGACTCAGAGCGGCATTGAGGATGCAGGCGGAGAGAGAGGAATTGTGTGTGTGTGGCGAGGATGGGGGGAGCAGCCGCTCAGCGGTGCCATTAATATAAACCAGCGGGAGCGAGGAGGGCGGCGGTCCAAGGCTGTCTCGCTTCCCGGTGAGAACGACTGCTCAATCTCTAGCATGAATGAAATCTATGCTTAATTACTAAATTTTAATTGCAAAAATAGATAGTGCTATTGATTTTTATCTGCATATTTTGACAAATCGCAGTGTCTCTTGGCTTAGCGCCGAAGTCTGGCTTTAATTTGCATACCGTAATCTAAACTGTTTGCGTTGAAGAGATGCACAGATCCTGCGTTGAACAGCTTATACGCTTCCCGGTGAGCCTGCACACCAGACTGCGCTCGGACGCCTCCTGTTCAGTCAAGCAGTTGTCCACACGGCACCTCCTATAGCCATTAAAACCAAGACACGTGGCGTCACATGAATGGTTCACAGAACGCACACAGTTTGAATTATACAAATGTTTGGGATATTAAAGTGGCAGCTATTTTTTCAAAATGCCTTTGTTGGCTGTCATTATTCGAGTGCGCTTTCTGTCAAAATGGACATGAAAAATACCACAGCATGTCGGATGCCATTCCATGATAGCATGCCAAGTTTCATGAATTTCAGACGAGTTTTAGATTTACTAGAATTTAAAAACAAAGTATCTCAACATTTTGCCGGCAATCAACGGTGCCCCGGTGTTTAAAATTCATTCTCATTTCTTGCGTGGGACCAAAGAATGCACCCAAGGACATAGATTTGATTACCAATTTATATGCACTAGAGCATGTGCATGTAGTTCAAATTTGAATTATGCACATAAATGCATTGAAAACTCAGTTAATGCATAAAAATGTCCAAACGAACCCCGAAAAATCACAAAAATTGACAAACACTCCTGTTGTTCTATGTTGACATGAGAAATTTTTTTGAAAGCAATAAGAGGCAATGGATATCGTTTCATCCCCAAAGGTGGGACGTTCCCTATCGAAACCATCAGGCTTGTGGTGATAAGCTCTGGTTTGTGAGAAGCTTATACCCAACCTGCCCCAAATGGGACAAATTTTTTACCATGGCATGTTGATGCCGCTCCATAATACCATGCCAAGTTTCATGAATTTCATACAAATTTTGGATTTACTAGAATTTAAAAACTAGGTATCTCAACGTTTTGCCGGCAATCAACGGTGCCTCAGTGTTTGAAATTCATTCCCATTTCTTGCATGTGACCTAAGAATGCACCCATGGATACATATTTGAATTTTCAACCAATTTATATGCACTGGAGCATGTGCATGTAGTTCAAATTTGAATTATACACATAAATGCATTGAAAACTCAGTTAATGCATAAAAATGTCCACACGAACCCCGAAAAATCACAAAAGTTGACACAACACTCCTGTTGTTCTATGTTGACATGAGAAAAAAATTGAAAGCAATAAGAGGCAATGGATATCATTTCATCCCCAAAGGTGGGACGTTCCCTATCGAAACCATCATGCTTGTTGTGATAAGCTCTGGTTTGTGAAAAGCTTATACCCAAACCTGCCCCAAATGGGACAAAAAAATTACCACGGCATGTTGATGCCGCTCCATGATACCATGCCAAGTTTCATGAATTTCAGATGAGTTTTGGATTTACTAGAATTTAAAACCAGGTATCTCAACATTTTGCCCGCAATCAACAGTGCCCCGGTGTTTGAAATTCATTTCCATTTCTTGCATGGGACCTAAGCATGCACCCAAGGACACAGATTTGATTTTTAAACTAATTTATATGCACTAGACCATGTGCATGTAGTTTAAATTTGAATTATGCAGATAAATGCATTGAAAACTCAGTTAGTGCATAAAAATGTCCAAACGAACCCTGAAAAATCACAAAAAATAACACAACACTCCTGTTGTTCTATGTTGACACGAGAATTTTTTTGAAAGCAATAAGAGACAATGGATATCGTTTTGTCCCCAAAGGTGGGGCATTCCATACCGAAACCATCATGCTTGTTGTGAGAAGCTCCGGTTTGTGAGAAGCATATACCCAAACCTGCCCCAAATGGGACAAAAATTTACCACGGCATGTTGATGCCGCTCCATGATAGCATGCCAAGTTTCATGAATTTCAGACGAGTTTACAATTTACTAGAATTTAAAAACAAGGTATCTCAATGTTTGCGCCCAAGTGACGGTGGCAAGGTGTTTGCCATTCATTCCCATTTCTTGCATGAGACCTAAGCATGCACCCAAGGACAAAGATTTGATTTTTCAACCAATTTATATGCACTGGAGCATGTGCATGTAGTTCAAATTTGAATTATGCACATAAATGCATTGAAAGCTCAGTTAATGCATAAAAATGTCCAAACGAACCCTGAATAATTCTAATTCTTTTATGACACACATATAGTTGCATGTTCACTGTAGATAAAAGGTCTAGCAATTCAAACACGGTCCATGGCCGCTGTGACCGCATTATGTAATTCAAATCAAGACGAAAAATCAAGTAGATCCGACATAGTTTATTATAACCAACCGTGTGAGATGCAACACAAAATATCTTGGAGCACCGTCGGAGTATAATATGCATATGACTTACACGAGAAGGTGCGACGGCTACAGTCCACAGCCTGCTCTGAATAAGACCGTGTTTGATGACACTTTGCGCGCCAGTTTTTTCGCTGAAGCGGTTCCAAATTTTCGACTTCCGCGGAAATATCTACCTCCCCGCCCCTCCCCCTTACCAAAAGCCACATTTCCCCTATTTCCGCCTTCCTTTCCGAGTTGAAACCTTCACTCCTTGCTTGCAGCGCTGCCTCCTCGCTGGTGACCCTCCTTCATGCTGCTCGGCCTCGCCTATCCAAGTAGGTAATCCACACCGACCCCCAACCTCCTCCTCCCTCCACATCCCACATGCCCCGACCGCCGGCGCAAGCGCGACACCTTCCACCCAAATCACCGACCCCTCCACCAAATAAGCGCCGGCCTAAGCCATGGTGCATGCAGTATAGCCAGGATCTCAAGGATGGACGGTCAATCATCCACATGCACTGGCCTAAAGTTGCAAAGACCTTCAACATGAATGAAGGGTCAATATTCGCCTTCTGCTTCAGCAGTTTTCCAGATGAGATGCATCTCTCTATGTACCGTCTATGATGCTAATTTCGAAAGGTTCTAGATGTTGCATGTGAAACTTGCTACTGGTGCAGTTGTGTAATGGGCTAGCTGAGTGCTGAAGCTATATCATGTTGTACTCCGATGTATTTCAATTATGAAATCCTGCTTCCTTAATATGGAAATGGAATATATTATGTGCTTAATATGAGTGTCAATTAGATTAGTAAATGGATTATTAATAATAGGGCAATTAGCCTGCTAATTGGCCAATTAGCTTGCAAATTGGGTTTTCCTATTGCAAATGGTTATTGAGAAAACACCATGGGTGATGACCTCCAGCAACACACACAGTTTCTAGGAATAAACCGTGTTGGATCAATGAACAATCACACACAACATTATGTTGAAAACTGTTTGTGTTACCCACCTTGCGCAAACATTTTCCTTGGAGTGACTGTGTGGGATGTATATACGAACAAAAACGCTTAGCAGTGACTGACTGTGTGGGATGTACTTACGACCGGAAATGATTTCGCCTATATAATTGTATTTTTAGCACTACTGTACGTATTTCTGTATTTGAGTGCTTGCCGGTCGCACACGACCTCATTTTTTCGAGCGTGTGTATGCCAGGAGGGCATATCCCCGACGGTTTCTAGGTCGTGTAGGAAGGACCCCCTATCGCCCACACTCACTTGGCGACGGTTCCAAATGCCATCGCGGAAAGGGGTTAAAAACTGTTTGTATAGCACGTCGCTGTACCAGTGTGTTTTTATCCATAATAATGCTTTTTGGAGTGATTCTAATGCCTTTTCTCTCATAATATGCAAGGTATACACAAAGAGGGAGAATTCCGGCAGCTGGAAATCTGGACCTGGAAAAGCTATGTCAGGCTACCTATTCTGCACAACTCCAAACAAGCTGAAACTTCACAAGGAATTTTTATGGAATATTTAAGGAATATTGGAGCAAATAACTACCAGAGGGGCCCATCAGGTGGGCACAACCCACCTGGGCGCGCCAGGGAGCCCAGGCACGCCCTGGTGGGTTGTGCTCACCTAGGCCCACCTCCGGTGCCCATCTTCTGGTATATAGGTCATTTTGACCTAGAGAAAAATAAGGAGAGGACTTTCGGGATGGAGCGCCGCCGCCTCGAGGCGGAACTTGGGCAGGAGCACTTTTGCCCTCTGGCGGAGCGATTCTGTCGGGGGAACTTCCCTCCCGAAGGGGGAAATCATCATCGTCATCATCACCAACAACTCTCCCATCTTGGGGAGGGCAATCTCCATCAACATCTTCAACAACATCATCTCATCTCAAACCCTAGTTCATCTCTTGTGTTCAATCTTGTTTTTTTTGAATTATATATATACTGCAAGGCAAAAGCCTCACAGCCCTTTATTATAAAAATACAAATAGTACAATAGGAGTCTCAATTACAAGGTGATAAATATGGACAAAGAGAAGTACAAAACTAACCTATGGAAGTGAGTTAACCCAAGTTAGCAGTATATCCCTATATTTACTTTTAATCCTATGAGAGAGCAGAGTAATATCATGTACAAAGTTTCTCATCCAAGCTCTAAAATAAGGAGTTTCATTCCTGAAGACCTTCCCATTCCTCAAAATCCAAATGTTCGAAGCAGCCACAAACACCACTTCTGTGAAGAAAGGTTTGTTGAAGTCCTTCTTGGCTGCCAAAGCCAGATGGTAAGTAGTCTGATAGGGTTGGCCAGACAAATGTATTCCAAGATAATTCCAAACTCTCTGGCTGAAGTTGCAGGTGAAGAAAAGATGCACTCTATCATCATGAATTAGAAGATTACAAAGCACACAAGAATCATCATTGATGGTCCAGTGTCTCCGTTGCATCATGTCGCTGGTGTTCAAACGGTCCATTAGAAGTAGCTAGCCAAATACTTTGAGTTTAATAGTGCATGAACATCTCCAAATCCATTTTAAAGTGGGATCAACCTAGATATGAGCATGAACAATAGTGTAATAAGACTTTCCACTATACTCTCCACCCTTGGTGGGCCAGATCCAAGAGTCATGTTGATCAACTAGAGAAACTGAATCCAACAACTGAGTGAGCTGCATCAATTCATCATATGCTTGGGAAGAAAGTGGCAGATGAAATAAACCCACTAGGTTGTCTGACTCCATCACTTGCTTCACCGTGAGAAGGTTATCAATCACATAAGAGAACAGACGAGGGAAACACTCTTTCAAAGGCTAACTATTTCCCATCAGTTGCCATTTATCTTGCTAGAATAAGATAGAGGATCCAGATCGTGCTATCGACCGAGCAATGGACCAGAACTTATCAAAGAGCTTCATAATATCTCGCCACCAGAATGAGCCACATTGATCAATTGCATGAGGTGGGGATGCAACATAGTAGGAGTCCCAGATCAACTGAACCCAAGGTATGTCCAATTTATTGAAAAATTTGAACAAATGTTTAATCAGTAGAGCATCATTTTGGATTTGTAGATTGATGACACCGAGCCCACCACTATTTTTGGGTCGACAAACCAGTTCCCAAGCTGCAAGGGACTGTCTAGGGGTATCTGAATTACCACGCCAAAGGCATTGTCTATCAATCCGTTTGATCTGTTTCAAAATCCCTGCTGGTATGGATAATGAACATAAAAAATAAATGGACATAGAGCTGAGCACAGATTGTAGTAGCTGGAGATGACAACCTTGATTGAGGAAACATGAGGAAGCAGATAATCTCGTTTCAGTGCGATGCACTAGTGGCATCAATTCCATAATAGTTGGTCTAGTGGTTCCCATAGGAAATCCAATGTAATAGTTGACAACCAAGTATGGAGGCAATCCTAGCAGCTTCCTCGGGTGACATGTTTAGAGGTATCATCAAAGACATAGCAAAGTTAACTCTCAGACCAGTTGAGGTTGCAAAAGTATCCAGCATCTTCTTGAGGGTGATAAGCTGACTGGCAACAGCAGGGAGAATGACCAGCGTGTCATCGGCATATTGAACAATTGGGAAATCCTCAGAGCTAGAAGGAATGGGCAATGTCAAGATCTCTCTGTCCTTCATGTCATTAACTATAGACTAAAGAAGATCCACTGCTATAACAAACAGTAGAGGGGAGAAGGGGCCCCCTTGACATACACCAGTTTCGCATTGAAAATGTCTACCTGGAACTCCATTTAATAAAACAGAGGAGGAGCCGGAAGCCAGCAACGATTGAACCCACCCAATCCACTTTTCATCAAATCCCTTGTGCCGGAGAATTTGCAGGATAGCAGAGTGCTCAATAGTATCAAAAGCCTTAGTAAAATCCAATTTAAGCAGAACAATAGGATTGCCAGAGCTCTTGCATTGATGAATATATTCACAACACCGAGCAACACAATCTTGGATTGATCTACACCTCAAGATCCATACTGGTTTTTATGAATACACTGGAGTATTACCTTTTGCAATCTGTTGGCAAGCAATTTAGTGAGAAACTTCAGACAAGTGTTAGTCAGAGAAATTGGCCTATAATCTCCAACTACTTCAGGGCTGAGCTTCGTTGGGATGAGAGTAATAAGAGAGGAGTTTAAACAGGCCAAATCACAATTGCCATCATAGAATTCTTGAGTTAACTTATAAAAATCCTCCTTAAGGATATGCCAACATTTCTTTAGAAATAAGCTAGTAAAACCATTAGGCCCCGGTGCTCCGTCACAGGGCATGAATTTAATAACATCCTCAATTTTAGAGTCAGACAAAGGCCGTGACAAATCTTCTAGGCCATCAATTTTATGGAGCAAGTGGTCCAGGTCGAAGCCCATATTGATTTGAGTAGAGTGTCCCATTCTGCCTTTGAAATCAGACCAAAACATGTCTGCAATCTCATGATGATTAGAGACAGTGTCCCCAGCATCATCTTTAAGAGAGGAGATTGAATTCCTTCTGTACCTTTCCGTGCCATGGCATGGAAAAACTTCGATTTATCTTCGCCCACTTTAATTGATCTTCTAGTGCAACGTTGCCGCCAATAAATATGTTGCAAGCACAAAATTTCCTGCAGGTGCAGCTTAACAGTTTGTCTGAAATTAAATTCAGGAAGCGTGAGCGGACGCAACTCCTCCACTTCATCAAAGACAAGAATGACAATATTGCAATATTTAATGAGTTTCTTGACAGTGGAAAGATTAGTATGCCAGAGCTTAAGAGTGTGTCTCAAAGATTTCAACTTTCCAGAAATAATACCAGCCATTGTGGCTCTTCTGATTGGTTGGTTCCAAGCTTGGGTGACACAGTCAACAAAACCCAGGAGATCAACCCAATAGTTCTCAAAACGAAAAACACTAGCTTTTGGAATTGTTGTGGCAATCGTGACAACACATGGAACATGATCCGAAGCTGTACGGGCTAGGGGTTTGACCATAGTGTTTGGATAATCCAAGGTCCAGCTAATTGACGTGAAAAACCAATCAATTTGTTCGAGCAAAGGGATGGTTTGCATATTGGACCACGTATATTGCCTTCCTTTGATTGGGAGTTCCACCAACCAAGATGTCCAATAATATCATTGAACAAAAACATATCATTTACATTTCCACCTAGGAGGTTACAATTATCAACATATCTCATAAAATTAAAGTCACCAAGTAAAAGCCAGTTTTCATCAAGGGGTATATGTAGATTATAGAGCCATTGAACAAAGTCATCTCTGGCCGACCCTTGACATGGCCCATAGACCGAAACTAGGGTCCATTTATTAGAGTTATGTTTGGATGTAAACTCAGCAATGATGCCAAAAGACTGAATCTGAATCAACTGACCAGAGAAGATGGCAGAATTCCAAACAATAAAAATACCCCCCGACGCACCCGAGGACGGCACATAAGCAAAGTTATCATAACGATGAGGACAAAATTTATGAAGCAGATGCTGATCAATATGTGGACATTTAGGTTCCTGAAGACAAACAATAGGACTACCGCTCTCATCAATTTTCTCACGAACTGCCTGCTGACGTGCATCTGAATTAATTCCACGAACATTCCATCAAAATACCTTCCAATCTCTAACTGAGTTCTGATTCATTACAAACCATAAAGCAAAGCGACAACAACCGATCACGCTGTGACACGGTGATAAACAAGCCAGATTCTAAGCATATAAAGTTCAACTTACAAAAAGCAAATAAAAGATAGGTGGTGTTTTGGCAGGCACACCACAAAGTCGAAGACATATCATCTTCACTTATCATCTGCAGAGTTGGAGGAGGCAGAGTCCGATGTGCGAGATGTAAGCTTCTCCACGGATATCTTCTCTGGAGCAATCCCGAGGTGATGACCTATGCGCTGAAGGTTCTGGAGTGATGTGGGAGGTGTAATTCCATCAGGTGCAGTCTCCTCCATTGCAGGCGTGTCAGAAGATGAGTCAGGCAAGGGCTTCTTCTTCTTATGAGGATGAGCTACAGGTTTCTTCTTTGGGGTTTTGTGCTGCACAACAGAGTGCTTATATCCATCTCTGAGAGTAGATAGACGAGCACTACGACGAACCTGAGATTCATCAATCACCACAACACATTTCCGAGCCCTCTTCTTAACTGTAGTTACTGCATTGGTGCAGAAAATAAATCCATCTGACTACGGCAGGTTACAGTCATCATCCATATCAAAGTAGAGAGCTTTGGCAACTGGCCTCTTAATGGGAGACAAACGTTTGATCACAAAAACTGGAGGACTGGCAGATGCAAGCTTTAGCTGAAACTTCATGGTGGACCCAGAAAAGGAAATATCCTAGGATCTCTTCATCAGGATGATTGGCTCCATCGATGACAAAGAGAGGGGCTTGGAAACTTGAGAACACCACATCAGGGGCATGAGTCTCTCAAAGCTGCGCCTCCACTGCATCTCAGGTGGAATAGTAGGACCGAAAACAGTGAAAACCTGGCCGATCACAATGTTGGGCCGAGGAGGCTGCACAACAAGCGGTCGATAGAGAACAATCACGTCAGGCACATGATCATTGTTGTTGGCACTTTCAGGAGCATCAGATTGGTGTAAAACGATGAACTCCTAAGATTGTTCATTCTCATCGACAGGATCCACAGGTGCTTAATTATTTGCAGGAGGAGGAGGAGCATCATCATCAGCAGGCAGCACATCATACCAACCTGTTGGGGATATTACTACTAGAGGTAAACCTGCCTTATGTAGCCGGGTTGACTCTTTGAAGATTAGAAGCCCATGAAGATGTAAAGATGATGGCGCTTTACGGAGGGCCCAAAGGCGGGTTACAGCCTGTAAATGTAAACCGGCCTAGTCATATAACTTGTATAGTAAGATAGGGAGAGTAGAGACCGAACCGGATACGTTTATGATCCGGCTTCGGGACTCTGTAGCCCGGCGGGCGTCAACCTATGTATATAAAGGGATGACCCGGCCGCGGTTTAGGGACAGACAACAACAACTCGAGAGCCAGACAAAGCGGATTCGCTCCCTGGCCTTCGAAACCCTAGCAATACCAATCACAACTAGACGTAGGCTTTACCTTCATCGAAGGGGCCGAACTAGTATAAACTCCTGTGTCCCCTTGTCCGGTTTAACCCCTTTAAGCTAACCCGTTGCGATGGCTCCACAACTAAGTCCTTTCATGAGGACATCTGCCGTGACAAACCCACGACAGTTGGCGCCCACCATGGGGCTATCGCACGATGGTTTTGAGTTCTTAAAGGGCAGCTTCGATGGACTTAAGGGATACGCTATGGGCCGGATGACGAAGAGTCGTCACTGCAAGCTCTACATCAACAACGCAGGATGGGGTCCCGAGGCCGATTCAATCAAATACGGGTACCGGGTCCCCTTTGGTGGGATTCACATCTTCATCGGCAAGATCGGTGAACCGGCCCACGAGCCGGACATCTACACCGACATCATCAAAACGGCTCGGCGTGCAAGTTCTTCGCCGGCTCAGCCCAAGGCAAGGCATGTTTTCGTAGGTGTCGTCCATGGATCGAGGTACGAGGATGGACCGGTGTCCGATGGAGAAACCGTGGTCTGTTCTGATGACGAGTCTTCTGGAGAGACCGAATCACTTTACCCGTTGCAGGACGACTGGATTAAGGGAGGATCCGAGGGCAACAGTATTCCGGATTCCCCCGGTCTACCAAACCGGGCCGCCATCTTCATGGCCGGCACACAATCGGCGCCTCATTCATCTACCGCCGCAGCAATGCTCTCCGGTTCAATGACGGCCACACCAGCAGGGGCAGGAAGCTCGGCGCCGCCTCCGGCCCAAGTCTTGTCTGATTTGTTCGACTCTTTGGCAGCGTTGATGTCCGCGGAGGTGAATGCAGCAGCCATGGATCAGCACAATGTGGAGATTGCAAAGGTGAAAGATTAGATAGCCCAAGCTAAAGCGGACCTGGCAACAGAGAGTGCTAGGATGGCTACAGAGCGGGCTGAATTGGAAGCACATGCCTACCGAATTAGATTGGATCAGAATGCTTCAGAGGAAGTCATGAGAAGAAGGTATCGATCATGTCTCCCATCGGTTTATGAGCCACAGAATCTTTTCAACACACTAGGTGCAGGAGCTGGTAACCAACCCATGCTAAACCGGGCGGGGGCGCCGGGAACAGGAGCGCTGGTTCAGCCACGCACGACAGATCCGCCTCGCCAGAACAACGTTGTGCCATCAACGCCGCCCGGGCATTATTCCAACCCGTTGGACAACATTGTGGCCGCCGCTTCACGCCTGGCGGCCCTCCCAACCGACGGCGAGTCACCAGTTGCAGTGGAAGCACGTCGGGCCAGGGATCTCCTTCAAACAGCACTAAATCAACAGCAAGCGTATTCACACAGTCGTGAGAGGATTCATTCCACTCCCCGTCCAAGCCGGAGTTATAGCAGACACGTAGAGGATGAACCGGCCGTGTCTAGTAGTGCACGTCGCCGAAATTCGCCATGAGGGAACAACCCGGCCGGGGGAGGCGCTAATGCACAAGATGTTGTGGACCATGGCCGCACACGTCGGGAGGCCGAGTTGACAGCTCGACACGGAGCACGACAGCATACTCCGGTTCATCGCACGGCCTCCATGGAGCCAGGGGTGATGTTCAGTTCCTTAGGGGTGTCGTGTTTAACTCCCACTTTGCGTAATGTGAGACTGCCCAAGGATTTCAAGGGACCTCGTAAGGTACCAAATTACACCACCGATTTGCAACTAGAGGCATGGGTGGAGAGCTATGAGATGGCAATGGAGATGTTAGATGTGGACGATGCAGTGTGTGCTAAATATTTCACCATGATGTTGGAAGGAACAACTCGCACTTGGTTGAAGAGCTTGCCGACCAACTCTGTTGGATCATGGGCCGAATTGACGCACCGGTTTATCCAGAACTTCAAGGATACATATAAGCAGCCAATGTCAATCGTAGATCTGGCCGCTTGTGTCCAAGAGGAAGGGGAGTCCACGCCCCATTTGGTCAAACGGGTCTCGGCGATTTTTCATTCATCAGATCGTATCAATGCAGACACTGCAGTGTTAACATTAGAGGACAATTGTCATTTCAAACTGTTAAAACAAAAGTTGGGAAGGCTCAAACGTCACTGCAATGACATGTCAACACTCATGGCCGCTTTGGTTAAATATGCCGATTCAGATAATACCCATTTCAAACTGTTAAAACAGAAGTTGGGAAGGCTCAAACGTCACTGCAATGACATGTCAACACTCATGGCCGCTTTGGTTAAATATGCCGATTCAGATAATACCAAGAATCTGGATTCAGAGGAGGACAAACCGGAGAAAGGTAAGAAGAACGCAATGCCAAAGGTCAACAACATAATCCAGCAGGCCATGGAAACGCTGGTAAGCGCAAGGCCGACAGTAGCTTGGACTTTGTTGCAAATACCAACACGCAGGAGAATGGCCAGCGCCGTAAAGGCAAGCAGCCCCAGAGGGGTAGAGGTCCATGCAACAATTTGGAGCGCTTGTTAAATCAGCCCTGTCCAAAGCATGGATCGAAGGAGAAACCGGCATCACATCTTTGGAAAGACTGTTATATCATGCGGGATTTCAAGAATTCCAATATGTTCCAATATGACAACGGCCCGCCCAGTGGTTCAGGAGGAAGTTTCCACGGGTCGGGTTATGGAGGTGGTGGTTCCGGTTCAGGGTTTCCAGGCAACCAAACCGGACACATCAATCAAGGGCACCAAGGCAACCAGGGAGGTTATAACCATCAGGGGAGTCAGCAGCAGCAGCAGCAGTCGGGTTATCAAAGCAATTCCAAGCAGCTGAACAGCGGGCAATATCATGTTTTCACTACTAGTTTGTGCAAACGTGATCAGAAGCTTCACAAAAGGGCAGTAAATTCTGTTGAGCCGGCAGTACCTCAGTATTTACGCTGGTCTGAGCAACCTATCTTGTGGAGTAGAGATGATCACCCCCCGGGTTGATAATCCAGGTCATTTGGCCCTGGTGGTAGCCCCTCAAGTTGGGGGATACAAGTTCACTAAAGTTCTCATGGATGGGGGAAGTAGTATCAATATTTTGTATTACGATACATTCCGCCATATGGGGTTGACAGGTAAGGATTTTAAACCGTCAAATACGGTCTTTCATGGTGTGGTGCCTGGTAAGTCTGCATATCTTGTTGGTAAGATAGCTTTGGAGGTAGCTTTTGGAGATGACTACGATTCAAGGTCAGAAACATTGACGTTTGAGGTGGTAAAGATCAAAAGTCCGTACCATGCCTTCTTTGGGCGGCCGGTTTATGCTAAGTTTATGGCAAGGCCATGTAATGTTTATCTATAGCTTAAAATGCCGGGTCATAAAGGGACTATCACAATACATGGAAGTAGAAAGATTGCTTTGGAGTGTGAAGAAGGCGATGCGGCTTATGCTGAGTCGGTTTGTGCCATGGAGGAGTTAAAATTCTATAAGGAGCAAGTTGATCCGGCAGATATGATCTCTTTAAAAAAGCCAACTACGGAGCATGATCCAGCATTGAAGTTCAAATCGGCTACAGACACTAAGATGGTTGACTTTGTTCCTGGTGATTCATCTAAACAGTTCAGCATCAGCGCTAACTTGGATCCCAAATAGGAAAGCACGCTCATCGAGTTCATCCATGAGAATCGGGACATCTTTGCATGGAAACCTTCTGACATGCCAGGTGTACCGAGGGAACTCGCTGAGCACACACTCAACATTGATCCTAAGTTCAAACCGGCCCGGCAGTTCCTCCGCCGTTTCAACGAGGTGAGACGCAAGGCTATAGGTGAAGAGGTAGCCCATCTGTTGGCTGCTAGGTTTATTGTCGAAGTTTTTCATCCAGAGTGGTTAGCCAATCCGGTGCTGGTTCTTAAGAAAAACGGCACTTGACGCATATGTGTGGACTACACAGATTTAAACAAGGCTTGCCCTGCAGAGCCCTTTGGTCTCCCTCGCATTGATCAGATAATTGATGCTACGACGGGTTGGACCGTTTGTGTTTTCTGGATGCTTACTCTGGTTATCATCAGATCAAAATGGCGGTTAAGGACCAGGAGAAGACAGCCTTCATAACTCCCTTTGGAGCCTTCTGCTATGTTTCCATGCCCTTTGGACTCAAGAGTGCCCAGGCAACTTACCAGCGATGTGTTCAGAATTGCCTTCATAAACAAATTGGGCGCAATGTTCATGCCTATGTGGATGATATTGTGGTCAAATCTAGAAATGAGGGGACATTGATAGATGATCTACGGGAAACCTTTGACAATCTCCGAGTTTACAAGATGATGCTCAATCCGGAGAAGTGTGTTTTTGGTGTCCCGACAGGCAAGCTCTTAGGCTTTCTGGTTTCAAACAGAGGCATTGAGGCTAATCCGAAAAAGATTGCAACAATTACATCCTTGGCTAAACCGGCGTGTATTAACGATGTTCAACGTCTGGCCGGCTGGATTACAGCCTTGAGCCGGTTTATCAGCCGCCTTGGAGAGAAGGACATCCCCTTATATCAGATGTTCAAGAAAAAAGATAACTTTGTCTAGAGTGAGGCAGCTGATAAGGCGTTCGAGGATCTGAAGAGCCAGCTAGCCGAACCGCCCGTGCTTGCAGCACCGATCGATAAGGAGCCATTATTATTATATGTGGCTACTAATGCCCGGGCTGTTAGCGTAGCCATTGTGCTAGAGCACAAGGAGCCTGGCAAGGAGTATCCAGTTCAACGGCTGGTTTATTATATCAGTGAGGTGCTCATTGAGTCAAAGCAGAGGTATCCACATTGGCAGAAACTGGTGTATGGGGTGTTTATGGCAAGCCGGAAGCTTAAACACTATTTTAGGGCCATCCTATCACGGTGGTCAGTTCAGCTCCTCTAGGCGACATCATTCAAAACAGAGAGGCAACTGGCTGGGTTGCCAAGTGGGCTGTTGAGCTTGGACCTCATGGGCTCAAATATATACCCCACACGGCGATCAAGTCCTAGGCACTTGTAGATTTCATCAACGATTGGACGGAGTTACAGGCACCTGAAGAGAAACCAGATAATACATATTGGACTATTCATTTTGATGGGTCCAGATAGTTGGAGGGCTCGGGGGCTGCAGTCGTATTAACTTCCCCACGAGGTGACAAGTTTTGTTATGTCCTCTGTTTAATGTTCCCTTGTACTAACAATGCAGCTGAATATGTGGCTTTACTCCACGGTCTTCAGATGGCTAAAGAGATGAATTTGAGCCGGGTTAAGTGCTTCGGCGATTCAGATCTAGTGGCTCAGCAGGTGTCTGGCACTTGGGATTCCAAGGACCCACTCATGGATGCATATCGGCGAGAGGTGGACGTAGTGGCTGGTCACTTTAAAGGTTATCAGGTGGACCATATAGGCCAGCGGAAGAATGAAGCGGTGGACGCTTTAAGTCGTCTTGGTTCCCAACGTAAACCGGTTCCACCCAATGTTTTTCTTGATGTGTTGCACAATCTGTTAGTCAAAATACCAACCAAAGAAGATTTGGCTATTCCTGATCCGGAGGCTCAGTTACTGGCAGCTCTGCATGCCATACCGGATTGGACGATCCCATATCTGGATTACATGAACCGGGGCGAGTTACCAGATGAGGAAATGTTGGCTCGACAGATAATCTGGCGTTCCAAGTCCATGACCATACTCAATGGGGAGTTACATCGTTACAGTGTTTCAGGAGTAGTTCAGCGCTGCGTTTCTCCTCAAGAAGGTCGTGAGATTTTGCGCAAAATCCATGAAGGGGATTGCGGTCACCATGTCGGTTCAAAGTCGTTGGTTGCCAAAGCTTTTCGCCACGGTTTTTACTGGTTGACAGCCCATGCAGATGCGGAGGATTTAGTCAAGAGATGTGATGGATGTCAAAAATTTGCCCGCCGTGCGCATGTTCCGGCTCAAGAGTTGCGGATGATTCCAATTACGTGGCCGTTTGCAACTTGGGGGCTTTATATGGTTGGACCCTTCAAGCGCTCTAAGGACAAGAAGACCTACCTGTTAGTAGCAGTTGATAAATTCACTAAACGGGTGGAGGCAGAGCCAGTCAGCAAGTGTGATGCATCCGTGACGGTTCAATTCATCAAAAAGGTGATATTCCGGTTTGGCTTTCCACACAGCATTATAACAGATAATGGTACTAATCTATCAAAAGGGGAGATGGAAGAATTCTGTCAACGTGAGCACATCCGGCTTGATCTAGCATCAGTCGCTCACCCCCAATCTAATGGGCAAGCGGAAAGGGCAAATCAAGAAATTCTACGAGGTATCAAACCAAGGCTTATGGTTCCCTTAAAGCGGACGCCGGGTTGTTGGGTTGAGGAGCTACCTTCTGTGTTATGGAGCATCAACACCACACCCAATAGGTCTACGTGTTACACACCTTTCTTCATGGTTTATGGAGTGGAGGCAGTTCTTCCTAGTGACATCCGTCACGATTCGCCCCGTGTGGCAGCTTATGTTAAAGCTGATAATGAGAAGGCATGTTAGGATTCTCTGGACCTGTTGGATGAAGAGCGTGATCTTGCAGCAGCACGTTCGGCGATTTATCAACAAGATCTTCAATGTTATCACAGCCGCTGGGTTAAAACTAGAACCTTTCAAGAAGGTGATTTGGTGCCTCGGCTCATCCAGGATCAGACTGATATGCACAAGTTATCCCCTCCCTTGGGAAGGACCCTTTGTGGTCAGCAAAAATCTGCACAACGGATCTTACTACCTCATTGATGTCCGAGAGCATGAAGACTCACGTCAATCGGAGGAGGAGACAAAGCGGCCATGGAACATAGATCTCCTTCGGCCTTACTATACTTGAAGCTATATGCTCTTCATATGTACATATTTATGACAGTGTATATATCATATAATAAACCGGAGCCTCCGTTATAAGCGGGGTATCTGTTCTTTCTTATATCATGTGTGTGCTTTTACAAGTTAACTGACAAAGCGGAGTCTTTGTTAAACCGGCTTTAGCAGCTGCATAGAGATAAAGAAAATCACTAGGGGGCTTGGTCATGTTTGAACCACAGCTACATATCTTGATAGGCATTTCAGCCTCAAAAGGAAAAATTTGTGGAGCCAAAGAGAGTGTTGTACATAGTACAGACTCAAACATAGGCACACACTTAGCATCGCTCACAAAGTTACTTGGGGGCTCTTTTTTGCAAAGCAACAAAGAGTTTGAAAGGACCCTCGTAATTGGCTATCAAGCCACGGCTTGGAAGCCTGGTGTATTCACCTAAAAACTCGGGTTAGCCTGCCTTCATCAAGTAAGCCACTCTTGTCCAGGTAATCCTGGTATGACCCATCGAACATTTGACAAGTCAATCTTTTACAGAACCTGAACTTGTCACAGTTAACATGATGATTGGTTAATTGGAGGCCCATCTTAAAAGGCTTTGTTAAATGGTTTAACTCAGAGGCCTGGCAGCCCATGAAAAGCCTCGATTTGGAGCCTGGCAGCTCGTAAAAAGCCTCGCATATTTTTCTATTTGAATTTTGTTTATTGAAAATCATAAATATTTTTTGATAAACCGGCGTCCTTGACCCGGCTTGCTTTTCAACTATCAGTTGTTGGCACATGATCAATTATAAACCGGTGTTCATTGACCCGGTCTGGTTTGACTAAATCACCAGTGTTATAAAGAAAATCCGGAAGTTATACCGGTCCAGTTTAACATATAGACCAGCATTATGAAGATAAAATTATCAAACGTTCTGGATTGGTATTAACACCTTTGCCGTATACACGTTTGATCAATCAATGAGGTATGTTCTGTACATTACTTTTGTACAAGCACTTGATTATTGATCTAAGTACTATATACTTCTTGGATATTATGACACGTCTAGCGGTAAACCGCTAGACACTTTTAAGTTTTTGTACCCAGGAAGGCAGTTCATCATGGGTCATGTATAAATATATCCCAAAGGGCGGCACAGATTGTCACAAAGTATTACGAAACATGCTCGATGGCATGACAGATAAACGAAGTTTCAGCTATCCTATTACATGAAGCTTCAAAGCGGCTCAAACAGTGCCATTGTTTTTCATAGTAACCATGTAAACCGGCGACCGGATCATGATTCTTCATCGCGGCGGTTTGACGGTTGAGGATCAGTTGATGTAGGCACTTCTTCATCCCTCCCCAGACGCTGGAAATCAGCCGTTGACCAATCGATTCCGGTTAAAGCCTGGAACACTGCTTCCTCATGGATAAGATTGGAAGGGTTAATATCAGGGGCGTAAGTGTGATTACAAATTGGAGGCACAAGTTCTTCGACTTCATGGATGTCGGCTGGCTGTCTTTTCCCTTCTGCATCATAGAACGGTTGAGAATGGGACAAATCGGTATCCTCAGCCAACTTGCTGGCCGCTGGCCGCATCTGTTTGGTCAGCCGCCGAAGATCATCATTGTCGAAGTTTGAACCATCTTCTTTAACGCCTGGGTATCCTTTAATGATATCCTCCGCTTCAAGGTCTGGAATCCAGGCCTTGGCTCGAATAAGGGCAGTTAAAGCTCCTGCTCTGGCAGCGGCTCTCTTCAACTCGGCAATACGGGCTGGTAACATGCCCAGCTTCTCAAGGGTCTCCTTAATCAAAGTTGGAGCCGGTTTGTTATAAGCCGCCGTACTAATGGCCCGCTGAGACCCAGAGTATAGCTTCTCAACCAATGTATATGCCGCTTTGAGCTTCATCCGCATATCTGCACCAAGATGAGCGATCCGAGTACCTGCCAAAGATTTTATCAACATTTTGGTCAGTTTTAAGATTCATTGACTGGCACAACATACATAAGCAGACACTTACCAAAGATAGCAGAGGTCATAGCATTGATTTGACGTTTCAAACCGGCTAGTTCTTCAACCACTGGTTTCAGGGCTGCCTCGGCGTCTACAACTCTTTTGGTTAAACCGGCCTTTTCGGTTTGCCATTCAGCACACTCTTGGTTGAAGGATTCTTTTAGCTTTTCCATTCCGGCCAGGGCCTGGGTCAGCTGCTCTTTGGCTTTTGCAGCTTTGGCTTGTTGAGACTTGACATTTTCTTGCAAGTCAGAATTTCGGGCATCTTTGCTTCTCAGTTCGTCCTGCAACATTGAAGGTATATTCAACAAACAACATACTTATGCACTAAGTATAAAGCATATAACAAGTTATACACTTCATACTTGGGGGCTAATGTCTATTTGCTCTCAAATACTACACTCTATACAAGTCTCCAGAACAATGCAAGCATTACCATGACACTTGGGGGCTAATGTGCATCTGTTCTAAAAACGGCTGTGAATCAAAAACCGGATTAACTTACCAAGTTAAACCGGCCTTTGGGGGCTATGTTGGAGAAAATTATCTAATTTTTTCAAGACGGGTCTTCTCTATTATGGGCGACACGCTATTGCAAGGGTCAATGATGGGATGCTTGAAGTGTTACAAAGACCCGATTTGTGATTAATAATCATAAAACGGCCCTTGGGGGCTACTTGGGATAGTGTTTCAGCTATAAATCAATATACAAAGGGAGAAGAATTTACCTCATATCGCTCTTTCGTCAAGTTCACCAAACCGGCTTCATAATCCCGGTTTGAGTGCAGACGGTTCAAGAAGCCGGAATGAAGCTCATCAGCGTTAAGATGAGCATAGTTTGATAAGTTGCTGCTCCATTTACTTTTATCCCTGGCAATTTGCTCTTCTTTGGCACTATGCTGAGCTAAAATGACCGGATGACCAGGAGAGCTGTGGCCTATTCTAGTAATAATAACATCATCACCTTGGCATTCAGGATTTTTGGTGGATGATGCTGGAATTTCAGTGTCTTTCACCGGACTAGCCCGGTTTGGTTCTGCCGGTTCAGTACTGGGTGCGGTAGGCTCATCATTTGTTGGTTCGTCGGTATGTTGGCCTTCAAGGGGTGGATCATCAAAAGTAGCTTCAGGATGGGGGCCTTCCGGTTTACCAGCCTATTTTGGTTCACCTCTTGGTTCTTCTTCTTCAGCGACAGGGTCTTCTGGCGGATTGGTGACCCGAGCTTTCTTGCTGGGTCTGGCTTTGGCCCTGCAAACAGAATAAAAAAAGATTAACATCCTATTCAAAGGATTTAGGGCGTATTGAAAGGAAAGGTTTTTACAACTCACCCGGCCATAGTTTTCAAAGGGGGGAGTTGAGTTTCTGTCGATTCACCAGAAGAGGAAGGAGGTGTCACCTGATAATTTGAGTCGGACGGATTAAGAGGCTGTCTGAAATAACCTGCACTTCCGAACCGGAGTGTCAGGTAAACCGGCTGAAGTGACCTATTGGCCACTGTGCCGGGTTGTCCGGCGAGCTTCATGCTATTGAGTCTTCAAAATAAATGTTGGATCCAAGTGAGCAAGAGGATGAGAAAAGCTTACTTTCCAGATTGCTTGGCGAGTTTTTTGTGTCGGCATAGAGTCTGAACCAGAGGAAAGGGTAATTACCTCTACGTCATCAGCTTGACTAGCTTCTGCATCCTCCCGAGGAAGATCATTGTTAACGAGATGCATAAAAAGAGAGCCAAGTGAGTCAAGTTCTACCTCAACTTCTGGATCATCAATATCATCATCAAGCTCCATATTAATCCGGTCAACCGTTTTCCGCTTTGACGTCCGTTTTACGGCTTTGGTCTTCGGGCGGGATGGCTTGACCGCTTTGTCTCCGTTCGGCTTTGCCGGTTTCTCTATAGATTTCTATTTCCAGAAAGGGTCATCGCCCTATACATATAAGGAAGAAGGGTTATAGGTTGCATAAGTTCAAGATATTAGAGATAAAAAGGAGTATAATGCTTACAGCAGGCGGTTTGTTCTTGACATAGAAGGGACTCAGACCGGTTTGACTACAGACCAGTTCCGATTCATTCAGAATCTTCTTTACACCTTAAGTAACTTCTTCCTCAGATAATTGGATGTTGCAATGGCGTTGAGGGTCGTCAACCTCACCGGTATATTCTCACATTAAACCGGGACATCGGCTTAGTGGCAAGATACTCCAGGATATCCAGCAGCGCACAAAGTCCATGCCTGTTAAACCGTTTGCCATAAAGGCCCGGAGCTTGGCGATTTGAGGAGCGTATTTCGCCCTTTCTGAAGAGCTCAGGCGTTGTGGCATTGGGTGAGTGTTGGACAGTCTGTGATCATGGAAGCCGGGGAGGGGATTTTCATCCTCAGGCGAAGTGTCTCTGCAATAAAACCATGTTTGGTTCCATTCCTTTGGGTGGCTATGATGTTTGGCATGAGGAAATTCCACTTCTTTCCGCTTTTGAATCGAGACACCACCAAGCTCTGTGTTCGGGCCATTTACAAACTCTATGCGCCGGTTTAAGTGAAAGAAATCCTGGAACAGTTCTGCAGTTGGTTCTTCTTGTAAATAGACTTCACAGAAGACTTGGAAGTTGCATAAGTTGGAAACTGAGTTGGAACCAATATCTTGTGGATGCAGTTGGAAGCTGGCAAGCAGATCTCGATAAAACTTTGACCCTGGCGGTTTGAAACCGCGGCCTATATGGTCAACAAAGACTACCACCTCGCCCTGCCTTGGGGTTGGAGGATTCTCTGTTCCTGGAACTCGCCATTTGATCTTAGTTTTCTTAGGCAGAGAGCCGATGCTAACCATCTCATTCAATTGAGCCTCAGTAACCCAGGAACGAGCCCAGTTGCAGGCGGTGAATTGTTTGGCCATTGCAAAGCGAACAAACTGAAAATGAAAGGCCGGTTTATAAATTACGCATGATTATATACAAGAGACAAGGGAGTAAGAAACATACTGATATGTTAAATGGTACAACCCGGAGACCAGTGCAATGAGAGAAAAAGGTAATGCTAGCACATGATTGATCAGACACTGTTAAACCGGAGCATAATTATGAAGGTAAAATGCTCTTCCGGTTTATCAGAGGGCTAATGGCATAGACTACTTATACAAAGTTAAACCGCCTATATTGGTGCGAGGAGAAACGGATCTCACAGGAACATAGAAACAGATCTCACAGTGATGTATAAAACTTTTGGATCTAAGCTAAGACAGAAAAGCAAAAATAATTGGATCTTGAAGGGGTGCAGAACTGAAGCAATTTTTGACAGACTAGATCAGTTCTCTGCGCATAAGGATGTGTGATGACCATGGTAGGTAAGCTACGGCAAGAGATGCGTCAAGCATGAAGTGTCCATCTACATACTAAAGGAAGAACAGGGAAGAACAACACTGATGAACTTCGGAAGAACTGTGAAGAATGTCGAAACCCTAGAACAGATCTATGGTGAAAAAAGCAGAGAACTTACCGGAGCTGGTGATGAAGCGGAAAGGCACCGCAGTATTCTGGTGCGTTCAGGGTGATGCAGCGGCCAGGGTCGGAGCAGAGGCGACGGTCGACGGTGGCGGCAGAGCTCCAGAGGCTGAGCGGCGCGAGGAAGACG